>NC_025994.2:99376300-99544536 GCF_000442705.2 Elaeis guineensis | reverse complement strand
TTTAATTCAAATAAAAAATATAATTTCAAATTATTTTCCAAATTTAAAATTATTTTTTTAAAAAATATCCCAAAAAATCTTTAAAATTTAAAAAAATAAAAAATACCATAAAAAAAGAAAAATGAGAAAGAAATGATAAAAAATAAAAATTATAATTTAAATTTTAAAAATAAAAATTTTAATTTTTTAAATAAAAACTATCATTTTAAATTACTTTTTTTATTTCAAATTAATTAATTTTTTTTCTTCATACCGCACCATATATAGCTGTTCGTGCTCGTACTAGATTGAGATGTACCAGTGCGGTCCGATTCATCTCATATATCGGCTTGAACTTTGATGGTTCCCCACCGACTTATCTGATTTAACTTATTTTTAGATATTTTAACAAATATAATTAAATTATCTGATATATTATTATTATTTATGTTATAATTTGTGTAGCTTTTTTAGCATAATTTTTTCTCTCCTAATGTTCTGAGGCACATTAGAGTATGTGTATCCATATCCATAAAGCATAATATTCGATCGTTTAAAATTAAATAATATAAAATAAAATTAATAATTAATAATATTAAATAGAATAAAAATGTCAAGTGTACAAAAAATAGTACAATAAAAGTTTCATATAAATCTAAAAAAGACTAAGTCCCACAAGGATGTCGTGGTGCCCATGGTCGCTTGGACCTTCTCAGGAAGGTCCTCAAGGGCTGCTCCTGCTCCTGCTGTGATGGCTCCTCCCCTATATCAGTGGAGAGGTCTACTGGTCATGCTGCTCAGGAATAACTGATGCTGTCGGATCATCTACGGACTGAGCGACCCGCTCAACCCTCTCATCTGGATACACAGATGGGCCTGAAAAGAAAGTATCATACTCATATGGCCAACTGGTACCCGATGATGTCATCTGAGAAATGTAGGAAGAAGAAGGCGCTGTCATCATCTGGGAGATGTAGGAAGAAGAAGGCGCTGCCATCTGTGGATCAAAAGATGGTGGCATCAATGCAGCATCTTGTGATGACATCTGCGGAATATGCGGTGATGGCATATGTGGAACATATGGTGACGGCGTATATCTCATATCTGGCGCATCGACTGCTCCATACCAAGGTGCACAGCTATATGGATGAACATCAATCGCCACCAATGTTTCGAAACTTGTTCTCTCTATCTCACACAGTATCTGAATCCATTCATCCTCATCAGTCGTAGATAAAGCACAACGAGCGTCCAACACAAGACCCGACATAGAATCAGTCTACAAAATAAAAATAAAATAGTAAATATATGGTAAAATATAAAATAAAAATATAACACAAAGAATATAAATTAATTTTCGTAGTCTTACCAAAAGACGCACAGCAGAACTTTCGCCCTCGTATCCAGAAACTGCATACCGAGGCTGTCCAATGACTCGTACTGTAATGCTAAAAAACTAAGCCATATAGTCGGTATATGAACGGCCTCTCAAAATGAGATCACCATGAATAATGTGATCTCGACGTGCATCTCAAATATTGATATACTCTGCATGTTTGATATGCCAGTCAATACGAGTTCTCCCTCGTCGATCAATACAATGAAATCTCTGGCTGGTATCAAACTGCTCTGGGATGCCCTGAATCTGACCAAACTACCACAGGACACGATCAAAAAGATGCTACTCTACCATATCAAAACAAATAAGTGGCACCCTAGCAGTCCATATGTCATGTCCAACTATACACATCTGCAGCAATATAGCCAATATCTCATCTGTATATGGCTCCCACAAAAATTGATAGAGTTAAAATAAAAAAAAATTAGTAAGCTAAAATTTTAATAGATCATGAATACTGTAAAATGATATTTATAAAAAAATTAAATTTATCCATCTATATATATCAACTAATGTATCCAACTGGCACCTATAAATCCATGCCACTCTTGTCGATACATGATGAACGTTGAATATAACATTCCATCTATTTCACAATCTACTCATGTTAAATAATTTTATTAAATTTTAAACAGTAACTTTCAAATAAAAAAAGGAATATTTTTATACTTATATCTCAATGGTCCATCTAGTCTGAATGGAACATAAGATCATGCTGCTCTGATGGCATCTCGAGCAACTGTCATCGTAATGGACTGATAGTCAGCATATGCTCCCATATCCAAATTTGCATATTTCAAAAAATCATACATGATATACCCAATGTGAACTATAATTGAATATTAAAAATAAAAATTTTTAATTTACATACCTATAATAATATAAGATAACCATCAATTTCGCTTTGATCAGCATAAAAATCCCGACACATAGCTCTGTACAGGCAAGCTAGTACTGCACTACCCCAACTGAGTCTACGAGTGAAGTCTAAATCCTCTAATAATGGCAAAAACATCAACTTATTTTATTCGATGAAGTATCGGGTAACAGGATATCACCTAATAACCGCAGCACCTGACCCCTAACATACTGCTGCACTATCTCCTTTGGAGAATCATCCGCAATATGAAAATATCGATAACGATTGAATGATCGAAAACTAGGCGTCGGGCTCAAACCCTAGCAATCACAAGCACAAAGCCTACCACTCCAGAATGGTAAGCATGGGATCAACTTTGATAACTGAATCACCATCAATTGGTAGTCCAGTAAGGATGCTGACATCCTATAAAGTGATGGTCGCCTCACCAAATGGAAGATGAAATATGTGTGTCTCTGGACGCCATCTCTCAAGCAAAGCAGTAATAAGACTAACATCCATCTATATACGACCAATCCGATATACTCCATAGAATCCAAGATATCGTAAATAATCTAGCACTCTATGTGGGATGTCCTTTGTCCTCTAGAAATCAGCATCGGATCATCGTAGATGAAGATGTCAGGGCTCCTGCAATAAAATATAATATTAGATAATGTATATGACTTTTTAAAAAAAAATTAAATAGTAAGTAGGATTGGAATGCTTACGCCGCCATCTAAAATAGTCTGTGATCGATGGTGCTCCTGCAATGTAAGAATACTGCTGTCTCGAGGATCGGGATGTCATGGATCGTAAGTCATAATATGATAATGAATCTAAAATAATGATATTATCACAAGTATATTAAAAAATAAAAAATATAATAGTCATTCATTTTATGAGAAATATATTTTAAACACAATATTGTCACACAATACAGTTTAAACACAAAATTCAGTTCATCTCTGGATATTAAACACGTATATTCAAATACAATCTCACATAAATACATAAAATAATGATAAAAATACATCTTTGGAGCCTTTAATTTCTTCCACTGTTTGAAGTTGAAGTGTGTTGAAGTATCCTAGGACAGCGACGGTGGTCATGACCCTATTCCTTACAAATGTCGTAGTGGTTCTTACTTCTTATCTGTCTATTATCCATCTTATTTCGTAGTCTTGTTAACTTTGGTCTACCTTTTCTGCTTGGGTCTCAAACGATGATGATCAGGAATACATTTGAACATATGTGTATGCATCCAATAATCTTCATATGGCAATGGATTAAAGTCACTGCTCCAAGCATTCATATATATTATAATTGTATATGCATCATCCACAAAATCACTAAAATGTACAGTAATTTCTTGACACACAATTAAAATGTGTGAACATGGATATTTGTACATGCTCCACTTTTCACAAGAATATTTTCTTTCAGCTAAAGTAACAGTACGAAAATTTTCTCCACCTTGTAATCCTGCGCTTGCTCTCCTCGTAAGCACTTCATATATGTCTCTTTGAAGGTTGAATGCTGTTACTCGGTACTGGTTAGCTTTAACTTGATCTTCAGTAATCTTAATTACAACATGAGGAGTAAAAAGATTATTTGGATTCTCCTCTACATATCTCAAAGTTTGGGCATGCCTTGTATTGAAATATTTCACAAGACGATAAAATATCATTTGAATACAAGCTGTAATTGGCATATTTCTAGCTCCTCGTAAAATATTATTAAAAATCTCCGACAAATTTATAGTTAACACACCATAGCGCAGGCCATCATCATGTGCCAATGTCCACTTCTCCTTTTCTATCTCGGACAACCAGCTCCAAGCCTTTTCATTCACTATTCTGATCCTACCCATGATAAAGTTTAACTTGCGAACTTGATGAGTGCTTCTTACTTGCCATACTGCTATTTTCAGCTGTATATTTTTAAAATGAGTATTAAAATTACTGCAGATATGTCTTAAGCAGTTTCGGTGATAGGCACGTGGTGGACTCCATTTAATAGACTCATCTGCGATGGCATTTAATATACCTGGATGCCTGTCAGAAATTAAGCATATCCCATTTCTATTTTTGACGATATGTATTCTGAGCTGGAAAAGAAACCAACTCCAACTTGCAGTCGTCTCCTCATCCACAATTGCATATGCTAAAAGAAATATCCTATTCTCTGCATCAATTTCTATTGTAATTAACATCTTACCTTTAAACTTTTCATACAAGTGCATGCCATCAATGCTGATTACAAGACGGTAGTACGTAAAACCCTAGATATATGGTTTGAAAGCCTAAAAAATATAATTTAAAACTCAAACATTAGAATTCACAGTTTAAAAAAAATTCCACGAAACAACTATACCGAGATTTGCATGTTGAAGTGCAGCCATATAATAGGATAATTTAGCATAAGACGGCTCCCATTCTCCATAAATATCAACCAATGCCTTCTGCTTTCCACACCATGCTTTCTTGTATGACACTGTATATTGAAATTGATCATTAACGGTTGCCACAATAGCTTCAACTTGAACACCGAGATCTTTCTCAATAATATGTCGGACTAGTGTGCCAATCATCCTTCCACTGACATGTTTGTGGTCTCGACTCAACCCCGTAAACAAACAAGTGTGAGGACCCTTATATTTTGTGATTTAAAAATATTCGTATTTTTTTAATAATGCAGCATGAAGCCTCCATTTACAATTTTGAACATTATCTAATGATGCACATCGTACGGACCATAATTTCGAATGCGACTGAACTACATTATATGTCCGATGCTTCATAATGTGATAAAGATCAACAGCTCTCCTTACATAATCTTTACTCTCAAACATTAGACGTTTAGAAAATTCAATCATCGAGGAGTCTCAAAACTGATAGTCAGAGTTCAATCTTCAACCAGCACTAACACAACCACCATCATCTAAATTTATATTGTTAAAAAATTATGGAGATTCGTGCAAATGAGGTTGAGGTTCTCCCATATTAATATTAGGCTGAACATCTTCATCATCATTCTCATCTTCACCATCATCATCATTACTGCTACTGTCTTCATCCATCCAATAATCTTCATCTCCACTTTCATCTGACTCAAAGCCTAAATTATTATAATTTATTCCACCGACTATCCAGTCATCGTTTCTTATATGAATGTCGTCTCTCGCACTTACACTACTTCTAGCAAAGGAGAAGTCACCATAGCAGAAGACACAGAATAAGTCACTATAGGACTCTGAATAATTGGACAACTAGGATCGACAGTAGTAGAATGTTGTTCTGCAAATATGGTCTCAACACTATCGGTTTGCACCATAGAAATTACGAAAGGTGAGGAAGGCCCAACATTATTGTCCGCTTGAGTTAAAAACCGACTATAGTATCCAAAGCTCGGTACATCTTTCTTTTCAATATATAATTCTAAAAATCGATATTCTGAATATTTCAAAGAAAATATCAGTATTTCTTCGACATGTTCATCGTCATCAATTGGAACTAAGATACACTTGCTCTGCATTAACTGTCCCGACATATTAAGAGATTTTCATTTCAATTTTATTTCATATTTTTTTTATCTACAGGAATACTGCTGTATAAATGATCCAATAATTCTTGATGTGATAATGATGAAGATACTCTAATCATCCGGTTTGCAGGGTGACTGTACTGCACACCAGTTTTGTCATTCTGTATCATGCCATCATAATACAATAGTACACAAACTCGAATACTGGCTATTTTCTTAGAGAAACCTATGACAAAATCAAAATTAAAAAATTTAGTACTACTAATTATTTTATCGTTTCAAAAGATTTACATGATAACTGCATCATATCATCAACAAATAGGTACAGATAGATCCTATCCCATTCAAAAATTGTATTAATTCTATAGGTCAGTTACATTAATCAAACGATATGCAAAATAGATCGAAAGAAATTTCGATAGTATTTTTCTTTAGTTCTCCCCACACGACTGAAAATGTGTGAGGAGAACTAAAGAAAAAGACTATCTGAAATTTTTCTCGAACCCTCCGCATATTATTCGAATAATGTAATTACCTATAGAATTAAATATAATTCTCAAACTGTCCAAACTGGACAATCAATTGACCAATATATATATTTTATGGTACTCGTATAAAAATATACAATCAAATATATATTTTATACCGATATCGTAGAATATCCTACATTGGTCAACTGACAGGCCTATATTTTCATTAAATATAATATATTTTAAAATTTTTAAATTAGAATTGAATCAAATTTTAAAATAAATCTGAATCTAATAAGATAAAAATAAAAAATAAAAAATAATGAGATAAAAATAAAAAATAAAAAGATCGAAATAGAGGGACGCCGCAGGACCGCACGGGCCTGCCGCGGGCCCACCACTGGAGGGCTGCCAAGGGACCGCCGTCGGGGGGCCGCCACGGGGCCACTGTCGGGGCCCACCGTCGGGGGGCCGCCGTGGGTCCGCCATCGGGGCCTGCCGTCGGGGCCCGCCGTGGCCCATCGTCGGGGGCCACCGCGGGGCCGCCGTCAGGGCCGGCCGTGAGGGCCCATCATCGGGGGGCCACCGCGGGGCCGCCGTTGGGGCCCACCGCAGGGGGGCCACCGTCGGGGCCTCCGTTGGGGGCCCACCGTTGGGGAGGGGCCGCCACGTGTGGGGATGGGGCGGGGCGGCCAAGGAAAAAGAGGGAGAGAGAGAGGAAGAGAGAAGGAAGAGGGGGAGAGAGAGGAAGAGAGAAGAGAGAGGGGGCCGGCCAAGGAAAGAGGAGGGGCGGGGTGGCTACCAGCGGCCCACCGACGGACCAACCCGGGGGGCGCGTGGGCCCGCCGTCGGCCGTCTGTCACCGGCAAGCCAAGAAAAAAGAGGGAGAGAGAGAGAGGAAGAGGGAGAGAAAAGGGAGAGAGAGAGAGGAAGAGGAAAAAGAGAGGGGGCCGGCCAAGGGAAGGGGAGGGGCGGGGCAGCTGCCGGCGGCCCACCGACGGACCAATCGGGGGGGATCGCAGGCCCACCGCCGGCCATCTGTTGCCGGCAGGCCAAGGAAAAAAAGGGAGAGAGAGAGAGGAAGAGGGAGAGAGAGAGGAAGAGGAAAGAGAGAGGGGGCCAGCCAAAGGAAGGGTAGGGGCGGCCGCCGGCGGCCCGTCGACGGACCAACGAGGGGGGTGCACGGGGCTCGCCACAGGCGGGCCAAGGAAAAAGAGGGAGAGAGAGAGAGAGGAAGAGGAAGAGAAGAGGGAGAGAGAGAGGAAGAGAAAAGAGAGAGGAGGGAGCTCACCGCCGTCGGGAGCTCGCCGTCGTGCCGTCGGAGAGGAGAAAATATCGGAGAAACGTCGGAGAAGAGGGAGAGAGGGGGTTTTTTTTTGGATTTTATGGATCAAAAATGCCAAAAAGAATGGCATTTTCAAAAATGCCATTCCCTTTGGCATTTTCTTTCATTTTTTTATTTTTTTCCCTTTTTTATGGTATTTTTAATTTTTTTAGTTATTTTTATGTGATTTTTTAATAAAAAAATTAATTTAAAATGGGGATAGTAATTTGAAATGATAATTTTTTATTTAAATTAAAGTTAATTATTTTTTTTCAATTTATAATTATAATTTTTATTTTTTTACCATTTTTTCTCCTTTTATTCACTTCTTTTATGGCATTTTTTTTATTTTTTGAAATTCAAATTAAGCTTTTTATAATTTAAATTTTTAATTTTAATTTTCTTCCATTTTTGATCTTTTTGGAATTTTTTAGGTATTTTTTTCTTTCTTTGAAATATTTTTTAAAAATTAAATTTAAATTAATTTAGTAATTTGAAATGGTGTTTTTCATTTGAATTATAATTATAATTTTTATTTTTTAAACTCAAAATTAAAATTTTTATTTTTGAATTAGAATTACAATTTTTATTTTTTTCAATTCAATTCTTTTCCCTTTTTTCTTTTTTTTATGGTGTTTTTTATTTTTTTACACCAATTTTTTCCTTTTTTCAAATATTTTTTTAAAAAAATAATTTAAAATGGGGAAAGTAATTTGAAATGATATTTTTTTATTTAAATTAAAGTTAAAATTTTTATTTTTTTTAAATTTCAATTTACAATTTTTATTTTTTTCCCATTTTTTCACTTTTTTATGGCATTTTTTTATTTTTTTATTTTTTCTGAATTTGAATTAAAATTTTAAATTTTTTATAATTTAAATTTTTTTCCTATTTTTACCATTTTTATATTTTTATGACATTTTTTTAAATATTTTTTTCATTTGTTTGGAATATTTTTTAAATAAATTAATTTGAAATGGAGAAAGTAATTTGAAATAATATTTTTTATTTTAATTAAAATTAAAAATTTTATTTATTTTAAATTTAAAATTATAATTTTTATTCTTTTCTCATTTTTTAATTTTTTTCTTTTTTTATGGCACTTTTTATTTTTTTGACATATTTTTTAAAAGAATTAATTTGCAATGGGAAAAGTAATTTGAAATGATGTTTTTTATTTTAATTAAAATTAAATTTTTTTATTTTTTAAATTAAAAATTATAATTTTTATTTTTTTTCTCATTTTTTCTTTTTTTATGGTATTTTTTATTTTTTTTAATTTTTTAAGATTTTTTTTAGATATTTTTTAAAAAATTAATTTAAAATGAAGAAAATAATTTAAAATGATGTTTTTATTTGAATTAAAATTAAAATTTTTATTTTTTAAAATTTATTCAAAATTATAATTTTTATTTTTTTTTCATTTTTTTCTTCTTTTATGATATTTTTTTTAAAAAATTAATTTGAAAAGGAGATTGTAATTTGAAATGATGATTTTTATTTGAATTAAAATTATAATTTTTATTTTCTTAAAATTTAAAATTATAATTTCTATTTTTTTCAATTCTTTTTTTATGGTATTTTTTTTTATATCAATTTTTTTAGATATTTTTTTAACAAGATAATTTGAAATGGGGATACTAATTTGAAATGATGATTTTTATTTTAATTAAAATTATAATTTTTATTTTTTTTAAATTTAAATTTAAATTTTTTATTTTTTTCTATTTTTTTTTTGGGGAGAAAAATTAGAATCGTCAAATAAAATGATATTTTTTAAAATGCCATTTGATTTGATGATTTTTTTTTCATCCACATGGAAAATAGGTGAAATAGGGTGGTGACGTGGATATCAAAAAATATTATTTTGAATGGCATTTTATCCTGTTTGTATCATTTTAATAAATAAATTATAAATTTGATTATTTTTTTAAATAATTTTTTTTTAAAATTAATTAGGTAAAGCACTCTTGCAATGCAAGTCAAGAATCTAGACGGCAGAAGCCAAATCTAACTAACCCGAAAGCTAAGTTTGTAGACTTTTTTAATGCTTCTCTCATCTCACATGACAACCAATGGTTAAAAGCAGCAGACGCATGAATGGTCCAGCTCGGACCAAGTCTTTCAAACTTCATCGGCTGGCCCAACCCAGCTCATTCAATGTGGATAATGATTTACATGCCTTAGCATTCGCTTTCCTTTCCCTGAAGTGGTCCATCCCCGCTGTCCAGGTTCTAATTATTACTTGGCCTAGGTCCAGTGGACCATGCCAAATCCCATGGTGGGTAACACGCCACACTAGCCCTTTTTTTTTTTTTTGATAAAAATAGATAATTCATATAAACCTAGTATGAGTAAATATAATGAATTAAAAAATAAAATATCTCTAAACCCTTTCAGAGTAGCTGAATCATTAACTCATAGCACATCCATTAAATGCTGAGCCACAAAGGAGGCAACCTAATCTATTGTACTTGCATTAAAGGACCTATCGGGCCGGATCGGATTTTAAAATTGGATCTATTCTATTTTTAGGGTTAGATCTAGATTTACTGAATTCAAACCTAACCAAATCTGATCCACTTAGTTTCATGCATTGATTTAGATCTTATACTCAACGATGCGACCCAATCCGAAATCAATATTAGATCCGAATGGCTGAATCCATCCATAAGTCTCAACCTGTCAGTACCATGAGATTTATAGCTTTGTACATTTCATTGTGATTGGTACTTTGTACATTTTACCATGATGGTTCTCATGGTTTAGATGAATACATGATTGGATTCAAACCATATATCAGTATAAGTCTTGGTCTTTTTTCTTGACCTTCAATTGATACGTGGTGCCATCCTAGTTTTCAGTCTAAAGATGTAAACCATCTCCTCTCCCTTCCCATGTAAATTGTAAATCTAAGCATGATGACTTCTAATTGATATATATGTTGATGAATATGCTGCATGCAGTAATGAAATGTTAGAGGACCTGGTAATATGTTCCCAACTATTTTAGAAGATCAATTATTAATAGTGTCTATCAAAATGCATATTTCTTCTGAGTGAAACTATTTAAAAGTTTTGTTTGGTTGTTGGGGAAGTAAGAGAGAAGGTATTTAGGAAGGAATCTTCTTCCAATTAAACGAAAAAACTTAGAGAGAGGAAGAAAATGAAGTTTAGTGGAAAGAAGTAGATAAAATTATAGATTACTAACATGGTTAAAAAACAGATACAATAGTATTTTGGGATTATAGATCCGGACCCGAATCGGATCCAACTCGGACTCGAAGCAAATCTGAATTTTTTGGATTGGGGCTAGTTATATATGGATCCGACTTAACCCGAATAATTTGTTCGGAAAAATTCTTGTCCATGAACCTAACCCAACTCGATCTGATCTTCTATTGGGTTGGGTCTCGATCGAACATTACGTTCTAATCAAGGAAATGAGTCTAGTTGGGATCGGGGTTACTCATGACCTGATCTCCCCAGACTCATTTGCACTCATAATCATGGCTGAGTCCTCAATAATCAACTAATCAGCCCAAAGTACTCGTTGCGCATGAGTGATGCTCATCCAAGCCACCCTTAGCTCAACTTTCGGGATAGTATTGAAGAGGTGACTGTCCTTTGCTGCTACAAAGCCTACTTTCTAGACATGGATCACAAAACTCACACCTCCACTATCATTAGTCAAATTGCTATCAAAGTTGACCATGAAAAAGCTCGGAGATAGGGGCTCGCAGGAGATGAACACCAAGCGGCTTGATCCAAGAGTAAAGGGGAGACCCAGGTGTCCCAAGTTGTCAATATCCTTCCATTAGAGGAAAGGCTAGTGAACTCCATTGGTTTGGTCCAAGGCTCTCTCCAAGATAAACCTGGCAGGCTGCCTCCTGTCTCAAACACCTGGCTATTCCTCGTTACCCAGATCCAGTAAGCCATATAAGTTACTCTGATGGCTCAAGGCGTAAGAGAATCACCCCTCACACAGAATCATCCCTCATGCGCCTCTGCAAAGTTTGAAGAAAGCCCCTGGACCGGCGCCTTCTTCTGGGTGAATGCCAGAAGAGCACCTATGAAACTCCAAACTTGCATGGCTCTCAAACATTGAAACATGCATGATTATCTCAGTATCACCCTCACAACATGGGCAAGTCGATAGGATATCCATCCCTCGCTCCCTCAGCCCCGCTTTGGTCAACAAATAGCCCCATGCCACCTTCCAGAGAAAAAGGATAACACTCAAGTGCACCTGAAGTCTCCAAATCCAAGCAGCTTCAAGTCTTCTAGATGGCTCCCTCCTGTAGAGGTCATAGAAATCTCTAAAAGATGGTTTGGTGCCGCAGGTGGACTCCAAACCCTCTCACATCCTGGCACTCTTGGATAGAGATTGGTAGGGCAAGAATTTGCTCTGCCAATTGATTTCCAAATGAACGGATCACCAAAGTGGTATTCCACCTTTGCTTTCCAATAGACAAGAGCTCACATACCCTACAAATCTCGATCTCCTCCATATTGACTAAGTTCATCAGCCACTGATCAAATGAGAGATTGGAAACCCAATCGTTAGATGAAATATCCACCATCCATATTCAACCAATTCCTGATTGCACATTATCCACCATGCATGTGCTCTGAGTTTGCCCCAGTCCCTCGGACCTAGGAAATGCAATAATTTCTTCGGTCTGGAGGCTATCTTGAAGATCTTCCGATGGACTACTTGCTCAACAAAGTCAGTTGATACATATTGTAAATTTTTCTGATACACACTCAATAGTGATCTGATAGATATTTATAGATAAATTAATATATAGTTTATCGAATTTAGTATTCACTAGTACACAGTATATGACCAGTTAATACATATCTAACAAAATATTCATCCTATATCTCAATACATACATCTAGGTAAAGCATTACAAAGTTTTCAAAACATAACCCTTATTAGTAACCAAATGCTATATACTAAATGGCTTAATGATACATACTGTAAATTTTTTTTGATGTATGCCCAGTAACAATTCAATACACACCTATAGATAAATCGATATATAGGCCATATGTATCAAAAAAAATTTATAATATATATCAGTAAGCTGTCTAGTGTGTATCATTTGATCATATGCTATATATTGATGAGTGCTATATTTTAAAAATTATGTATCACTTTATTTAAAGGTGTGTATTAAGATGTCGGATGAATATTTTGTTCAGTATATATCAACTAGCCATATACTGTGTATCAGTAATATATATTTCGATAAATTATATATCAATTTATGTGTAGGTGTGTGTTGCATTATTACTGGGCATGTATCCAAAAGTTTATAATATGTATCAATTTATTTATAGATGTGTATTGGCTTGTTTGATGATTAAATTTTTTAATATGTATCGTATGGTTATATAGTATGTATTACTATAAAGTATGTACTAAAAATAAGAAAGTAAAAAAATATTATTTTTTAATTATAAAATTAATAACTCTATAGAAAAAAATTTTGATTTTTATATTTACTTTTTAAAATTAATATTAAAAAATATGACAAACTATGCAACCATCATATTTTTTGGTGTCCGCCCATTTTATTTTTGTTCCTTTCCGACTCATTGTTGCCACTTCCATTCCAGAACACAACGGCGAGAGCGAGATATAGAGAGAGAGAGTCGAAGGAAAGGCGGAGGCTCCTCGCTGAGTGGTGGACGAGACGTACAACCATCGAAAGTCCATGATCCCGTTCACTACAAATTCTTTGCTAGTGCTTTCAGGATTCTATCTCTCGTCCCTCCCCTCTTTCTTTTCCCCTTCCCTCTTCTTCTTCTTCCTTTCACGAGATCCTTGGTCCTAGTATTTTGAATGAATGCCGAGTGTTTCTAACCTAGGGTTTAGATTCTTGCTTCACCTTTGTGTTTTTTAAAGTTCCAGTAGAAATTAACCATTTCTTGTTCCAATGGGGTTTTCATCGATTCTTGGAGGGTTTTAGCTTGTGGGGTTTTGATTCTTCGTTAGTTTCTTCTGTTCTTTGATTTATATTATCATTGAGTTTTTCTGTTTACTTTTGAAAGGCTGAAACTAAGGGAAGTGATGCAAGGTCGGTAACTTAACCGAGTAGATGATGATCAAGTAAGATATGATCTTGATGCAGTGCCGATGGACATGACGGTGGTATGGGCCATGCTTAGTATTTATTTTTTTGTTTATTTTTAATTTTCAAAGAGCTACTAAAATATGGTGCAACGTTGCTTCCTTTAATCGAATATGAATGAAATTTTTAACCCAAAAGGAGGTAGAGGGACCTTATCAATGATGATGGCTTAGATGCATGAGGAGGACTCGAAAGTGATGATGAGAGGAGAGGATCGGGCGAATTTGAGAAGGAAGTAAGGAATAGGATATTGTAAGAAGATATAAAAGATATATGAAAATTTCATTAATTTATATATTATTTATTTTAGCATTATCGAATGACAAATTCTCCAACTGAGGGGACTCTGTTGGAAGAGCTTAGGTGAAAATATATTCTGTTCTAATATTTTATCATCAGAAAAACTAAAGATAATATTTTTTGATGTCGGTGAACTAGTTTTAATATCACTACTGCTAAAGCAAATGAGCCATCCATGATGGACTCAAAGAACCAGGCCCATATCCAAGCCCATATTGCCACTTCAAGCCTCAAAAAGAGAGGCATGTGATTTGCAGTTTTGTAGAGCAAAAATTGTTCACATAGTGGAAGTTTTTTTTTTGAACTTCAGATTTATATGGAGAGGAGCACCACTGATAGTGGTTATCTCATCTGATTGTGAAGATACGACTCTGGTGTATGGAGGCAAAAACAAGAGAAATTGAAAACTCTTCTCCGATGCCTTAAGTGGGTGCTGCTCCTTCTTTCTCAAATTAATTCTAGTGGAGTACACTGCAATTTGAGGTAACTTTAGAATGTGAACATATGATTATGGTTCGTTTTATGTAATCATAATTGAGACTATATGATACAATAGGTTGAATTTTAAGGTTGTTTGCATATAACCTTGAATTTGTTCATGATTCAAAAATCTTACATTGATATCAGAGCTGGATTATTGTTTATCCTAGTCTAAATATGATGCACAACAAGATATATGTATGCTAGAACAATTAAAATTGCATCTGTGATTTATTTTTTTTCAATTCTAGAATTTTGATAACATGATCATCGGGCCATGTTTGAGGGTGCCCCTTTGTTTTTGTTACAAAGATGGAGCGCGTGTCCCTTCTGGATAAGACCCAAAAGGGAATGCTACTTTGTTTGTTACGGTGAAACAGAGGGGCATGTGCCCCTTCTAGATAAGTCTTTTTGTTACGATGAAACAGAGAGGCGTGCGCCTCTTCTGGATAAGCCTTTTTGTTATGGTGAAACAGAGAGGCATGCATCCCTTCTGGATAAACCGTTTTGTTATGGTGAAATAGAGGGGCTTGCAGGAGAAGGAAAAAAAAAAGAGGAGGCCTCTTCTTTGAATTTTGAATTCAATAGAAGGGCCATGCCCCAATCCGTTTTCATGCGATTTTCTATGAGGGATTTGTTTCTTATGATATTTTGGTTCCTTCGGGGTTTCGAGATGGATTTTTTCATCAAAAAAAATTCCACTAAATCCAAAAAAATTAAAAATATTGGTGACATAAAAATATTGGTCACTAGAAAAATTTTTTTATAATTATTGTTTATCCTTTTTTTTATGAAATAAAATGGTATTTCAATAGATCTTATTTCTATGTTTGTTATAGAAAATGGTGCGAGTTATAAGAACTTCGAAGAGAATCTTTTTTGCTCAACAAAGGGCTAGGGTGGATGGAATGATCAATGAGTTGATCAGTATTAAAACGGATCCTGCAGACACTAATAATGAATTGGTTCAACTGGTGAACCTCATCATTAGGGTATATGGCTTAATGCAAGAAATTATTTGGGAAGGTGGTATGAAAATTGAAGTAGAAAAATATAGGGCTCTAAGAATGATTTTACCAACACCTAGTCAAAAAAGGATCATAGATTCACTTTGGTGTAAGGAGTCAGAGAGCTCTTGGATCCTATCGACGCACTGTGAAGAGCTTGATCCAGGAATATGTTAATTGGGTAGCTAGGAAGAATTCATGTTCTTCCTTAGGGCTGCCTCTTCGTGATGGAAAGCGAAGAGCTTTGGTAAAACCGATGCTGTCGAAAGTAGTTTACGAGTTTTTCGAAGGCCTCTATGATGATCTTGTTAACTCAATTCTAGTTACTTGGATTTCATGTGGAAATTGATTGTTGTTTCCATATTTTTGCTATGAATTGAACTATATTAGTTTTGCTATTAGCTATTTTTTGTTTAGGATGTTGAACAATATGTTTTGTGATATAAATATTATGTTATTTTATTTTTACATATTTATATATTATTGTTCAATTTTCAGTTTCCCTTTTTATTTATTTATTTTCTTTGAAAATTAAATATAGGTTAAGGAAAACTTAATAAATTTATTATTGAATAAATTTATTAGGTTATCAAATTTAAGTTATTTAAGAATATTACCTTTACATAATTAATTATGTTACTTTTATTATACATTAGGATATTAGATGATGATTGTGAATATAGTGAATTTTTTATTCTAAACCTAATGCAGAATAATTGTTAGTATGATTGATAGTGTTAAGGTAGACGTATGTATGCTATTAGGTGCTCATAAATATGTATAAAATATCTATATACAGAACATTAGTGTTCAAATGGCATCAGCTGCAAAAGACATAGTGGCTGAGCTTAACAAAGGTGAAAAGCTCAATGATGACCATTATGAAATCTGGAGCATGAAGATCCAGTATGTGCTAGAGGAGCAAGAGGCTCTTGAAGCTCTTAACCTTATTATGGAAGTGCTTGAAACTGGCAACACAGCCCAACATAGGAGGGACAGTGAGATGTATGACGTCTGGAGAAAGAAAAATTTAATTGCTCATGTTACGTTGCTAAGTAGTATGGATGATGACATTATATGAAAATTCAGAAAGTATGACTTTGCGAAGGACATATGGTGTGCACTTAAGAAAAAGTTTGGAGGCATATCGGTCGCCAAACTTGAGGCTCTCGCCATTAAGTTCGACACTTATAAGAAGCATCCTGAATATGACATGAAAAAATATCTGAGGGTCATGTTTAACATGGTGAATGAGCTGAAGGATGTCGGTCATGTCTTAACTGATGAGCAGTAAGTCTAGGCAATGATACGCTCTTTGCCTAATAGCTGGGAGCATATGAAAATGCACATGACCCACAATATCCATATTAAGAATATGGAGGATGCTCTGCATCACCTTGAGCTGGAGGAGGAACGCCTCCACTTCAGCAAGCCAAGTACAGATGTGTACGTGGCCAGTTTCAGCTTTCAGGGAGGTAAGGGATGCAAGCGCAAGAACCAAGGAGGGAACCAACAAGGAAAGGGTAAGGGTGTAGCCAACAAGAAACCAAAGAATGAGAAAGAAAAAGGTCCTCTCAAAGGGAAGAAAAAGAACATTATGAAGGTCAAATATTTCAATTGTGGCAACAAGGGACATTTTGCTCGTGACTGTACCAAGCCCAAAAAGATAAACGGTCTTTTAGCACTTAAGAGTGCAATAAATGTTTCTAGTTCTATTTTGCTAACTAAATCTAATCCTTTGTGGACTATAGACTCAGGCGCCATAGACCATGTAGCAAAGTATCAAGATGCCTTCGTAGATTTTTAGTGATATGGGGCGAGATGGATTTATGTCGGGAACAACTCCAAAGTAGAGGTGAAGGGGGTTGGCACATGTAGGTTAGTCATGCATGGCGGTCGAACCCTAATCCTGCATGATGTTTTGTTTGCTCTAAAAATTCATTGGAATTTGGTTTCTATTTTAGTACTGTTAAAATATGGTTTCACTATATATTTTCATGGATGCAGTATGAATTTGTTTTTAAATTCAAGTTTTTATGGTTCTAGATATTTTCTAGATGGTTTCATTGTGTTGGATATTGTTAATGATTCCAGTAATGTACCTTGTTTTTTATTTACATCTTCTGATGAGTCTTTGAATGATGTGAATGTATGGCATGCTAGATTTGGCCACATAGGTCAACAACTTAAGCAAAGACCGGCCAAAAAGGGCGTACTAGCTAGTATTAATAAGGTAGAATTGTTTACTTGTGAATATTGCCTAATTGGAAAAATATGTAGAAAACCATTTGGAAAGGAAATAAGAGCTGAATTTCCATTACAATTAATTCATTCTAACATATGTGGTCCAATGAATGTAAGAGCTAGGCATGGGGCTATTTATTTCATCACATTTATAGATGACTTTACCCAATTCGATTACGTTTATTTGATATCTCATAAATTTGAGGCTTTAAGTTGCTTCATAAAATATTTAAATTTAGCTAAGAATCAATTAGACAGAAAAGTAAAGGCTTTAAGAACTGATCAAAGATGAGAGTACTTATCTGATCAGTTCAAAGAATTATGTGATGAAAGAGGAATAAAATGACAGTTGACTATTCCAGATACACCGTAACAAAATGGTGTTGTGGAAAGATGAAATAGAATCTTGATAGAAATGGTTAGGTCAATGATGGCACAAGCTAATTTGTCAATTACCTATTGGGGTGATGCACTATTAACAGCCACATTTGCACTTAACTGAGTGCCTACCAAATTTGTTACTTCCATGCCATATGAGTTCTAGATGACATGCAAACCAGACTTAGGTTTTATGAAACCTTGGGGTTGTGCTGCATTTGCTTAGGAACCTTCCTACAAATTTGAAAAATTAGATCCAAAGGAGAAGAAATGTATCTTTATAAGATACTCAGAACAGTCAAAAGGATATGTGTTCATCGGTGAGCAAGACAATGGAAATATAATAGAATTTGAATCACGAGATGTCACATTCTTAGAGAATAATTTTTTATGGCAAAGTGAGATAGGTCAAGACTTATCTCTGTAAAAAACTCTTGATTAAGATGTTTTCGCTATAGAAATTCAATTGGATACACTTCTGAGTGGGAGTAATTTGAATAATGATAAATTTGTTTCTTCAAATTTGCAATTGCATCCTGAAATGAGTCCAACTGAGATACCTAGTTTGAGTGGGAGTAACCAAGTCATTGAAGAGTCAATGCCACTATGATGAATGAGTCGTAAAAGTGTTCCCTATCGACATTTTGAGATCGAAGGGGAAGCATTTATCATTACTCCTGATGAAGAGGAGCCAAGGAACGTTAATGAGGCTCTTTCATATCCTGCTAAGAAAAAATGGATTAAGGAAATGGAAGAGGAAATGGAGTCTATGAAATCGAACCAAGTTTAAAATTTGGTTGATTTGCCTTTGGGATGTAAAGCAATTAGAAACAAATAGATCCTCAAAATAAAGCATAAGGATGACGGCAGTATCGAGAGATACAAAGCTCGTCTAGTGGCTAAAGGGTATACACAACAGAAAGGAATAGATTATGAGGAAACTTTTTTACCTGTTGTAAGGTTCACCTCAATAAGATTAATTTTGGCTATGGTGGCTAACTTGGATCTTGAACTACATCAAATGGATGTGAAAACTACTTTTCTCAATGAAGAATTGGAGGAAGAAATCTATATGGAACAACCCATAGGTTTCGTTAAAGAAGACCAAGAGCACAAAGTGTGTAGACTTTTGAAGTCAATCTATGGTCTCAAATAGTCTTCTAGACAATGGTATATAAGATTTCATAATGCAATCATATTGCATGATTTCACTATGATCAATGAGGATCATTGCGTATATACCAAAAGGTCCAAGGATAAATTTGTAAACTTATCTTTGTATGTGGATGACATACCGATAGCCAGAAAAGATAAGGGGTATATTAACACTATCAAAGGATGGTTATTATCTAATTTTGAGATTAAAGATATGGATGAAGCTGCATATATCCTTGGAGTTATTTCAAGGGATCGCTCAAAGAAGTTATTGTCTCTTTCACAAGAGTCGTACATTGAGAAGATTCTAGAGTGATTCAATATGCAAAATTGTAAACCCATAGATACTCCCATTTCTAAAGGTGAAGCTTTAAGCCAAAGGTTATGTCCTAAGACTCCACAAAAAAAGGATCAGATGAGAAATGTTCCTTATGCCAATGTGGTTGAAAGTCTTATGTACGCTATGATGAGTATTAGACCTGATATTTGCAATGTAGTCAGTATGGTAAGTAGATATCAATCTGACTCTAGGCAAGCACATTAGATAGTAGCGAAAAAGATACTATGGTATCTCAAAGGCACAGCTGATTACTCATTGTGTTATCAAGGAGGTGATCTGCAATTGAAGGGCTATACGAATGCTGACTGGAGAGGATATCTGGAAGAGAAAAAATCTATCTCTGGATGTCTTCTTACTGAATGATGGCGCCATATCATTGAGCAGTGTTGGGTATAAAATACCCCCAGCCGAAGTTCGTAAAAGGCCGACCCTCCCAGGGCTCTTTCGGCTTCGACCTTGTGCGGTGTTTTTTTGAACTCCCCCGGCTGTCCGAGCTTCCATAATACCATCCGAACTTCTCCAATAATGAGCTCCCCCTTTCATCTACCGGACTGCTCCAAATGCTCTTCGGGCTTCATTATCGGCCGACTTTCTACAGTGATCGGCTACCCTCTGAACCTCTTTCAGACTTCTTCCTGCCACGAGCGACTTTACTTCGAACTTCTTCCAGACTTCGTCAATGTCCGAGCTTCTCCAACAGCAGGACTTCTACAGTAACCAGACTCCATCCAAGTTTCTATGACGGTCGATCGCCTTTCGGATTTCATCGGAGCTCCTACAAGAGTCAGATCCTAGCCGAACTTCTACAGCGGATGGATCCCAGACGAATTTCTACAACGGACGGGCTCCACCAACAGGATCTCTACTCCGAACTTCTATTGCAAGAGGACTTCATCCGAGCTTCTACAATAAGAAGTCTCCATCCGAGCTTCCACAGCAACTGATTTTCGTCCAAGCTTCTACAATAAGCGGCCTCCTTTCAGACTCCTACAAGAGCTGGACTCCGTCTGAACTTCTACAACAGAATTGAATCCCGGACTCCTCCAATGTTTGACCTTTCCTAGTGTCCTCAAGACTCCTCCAGCGAACGAACCTCCACAGCGCCATCCGAACTCCACTATCGAACGACCCTCTGTCGAATTTCTCATGAAATCAGACCTCTCCGACAGACAATCTTCAGACGAGCTTCCACATCAGATAAATTTCAGACGGATTTCTCTAGCAATCAAACTCCTGTCGAACTTCTCCAATAGAAAGTCCTCGTCCGAGCTTCTACAGCAGATGACTTCTGCCTACAGCATCAGCACCCAAGGCATCCGACAACAGTGGACTCGTCAGCAACCTCGAAAATATCCAAGCTTCTCTTAGATTGCTGAGACAGAGAGCCATTCCACTCCATCAGACATCCCAGCCGAGCTTCAGCCATCAGGCCCGAACTCTCTGGCAAGTCACGACAATGGCCACTACCCCACTCCACCCTCTGTAACAGATCTCACGTGGCCCCACCACTCTCTGACAAGTCGCGACAACGGACACCACTCTACTCTCCATAACAAACTCCACATGGCCCTGAACGGTCCACTGACGCCACTACTCTCCGTAACAAACTTCGTGTGGCCCCAAACGGCCCACTACTAGGTAGTTACGGACATCGCTATCAATCAGTTACATTCTCCTGTCTATAAAAGAGATCCCCAGATACATTCTTCTCTAAGCTCAAAATTTTATCTCGAAACTCTGCTAAAATCCCATTCGAGTGCTCCATTTCTGTTGAAGCAGAGTACTGACTTGAGCGTCGAAGGGTCTTGCCAGAGCACCCCCAACTCCGGTTTAGACTTTTTTTGCAGGTCCCGACGGTGGCCGCGATCCTCTCGACTCCAGCTTCTCCAACATCGATGGAATTCTGCACCAACAGAATTGACGCTAGAGGAAGGGGTGTATCTTCACAGGACCCTTGTTCTTAAAGGAGTACTCAATGGGACTGTCTCCGATCATCTTCTTCAACATCTTCTCCCTCTTCTCTTGCCAATCTCCACTTGATGCATCCCCGAAAGGCATCCACCAGATGATCCACAGCCTCCGCGGCCAGATCTCAACGAGATCCGCAAGCTCCGATCTCGTCTCCAATTTTTCAGGCTCCTCCTCCTACGACAATGGCAGTCGGCATTGAGCAATTCGACTTGCTGGTTCAACAGGTCAGGGACCTCACCGAAGCAGTGCAGGCCATGCAGCAGCAGCCGCAGTAGCCACAGGCATCTGTGCGGCTGGAAAGAGCATCGTCGGAGTTTCAGAATCCAACAACCGGGGGGGCCACTTGGGCCAGTCGCCCTGTCTTCCCTAGAAAAGAGAAGCAGAGGGCAAAGAGCCCACCGTCTGATCACGATTCCACCCCCGGAGGGTCCCTACCTCCATTCTGCCAGAAGACCCTCGAGACTCGCAGTCGAGAGGATCTCCTAGATCAAAGGTTTCAGGAGAGGAACCGACGGATCGAAGAGCTCCGCCATGCTCTCCCTGCTTACGGTGAGGACATTTGTACTGACCCTCCTTTCTCTCAAATGATTATGTAGGAACAAATCCCGCCAAACTTCAAGCTCTCCTAATTTGAGAGCTACGACGGGATCTCGGATCCGGTTGACCACCTGGAGGCCTTTCGGATAATGATGCTGCTCCATGGCGTGCCAGATACCATCCTGTGCCGAGCTTTTCCGTCTACCTTGAAGGGAGCAGCAAAAAATTGATACTCGACACTGAAGCCAGGTACTATCTTCTCTTTTGATCAGATGAGCCACAAGTTTGTGGCTCATTTCGTCAGCAGCCGACGTCCCCAGAGAGGTTCGGAGTTCCTTATCAACATCAAGTAAAAGGAGGGAGAATCCATCCGAACTTACGTTAACCATTTTAACACCGCCGCATTGGAGGTCCAGAACTTGGACCAGTCAGTTGCAATGGCCGCCCTGAAGAGCGATCTTTAAAAGAACGATCTTCTATTTTTTCTGGAAAAGAAGTATCCCAGGGACTTCGCTGATCTGCTGGCTCAAGCCGAAGGATATGCCCGAGCAGAGGAAGCATTCAAGCTGAAGGACGAGGAGGCTGTGAAGGAGTGGCTGGCGGGTGACTCCAGCAAGCCCGCAGTTGAAAAAGGGCCGAGTGAAGCTTGGCCACGTTCTCGAACTCTCCTCGGACACAAGCGTGTCCGCACTCCTCCCCAGGCTCGTAGGCAGAGAAGCCTGAACAGCAGAGTTTGACGGAGCTCTCCCCCAGGAAGGTTCCACAGCTATGCCCCTCTCAATGCTCCAAAAGCTCAAGTGCTGATGGAGGTCAGGGAGCAGCTGCCAAGGCCGAAAAGGATGCACACACACCCTGGAAAGCACAATCCTAACAAGTTCTGCCTCTATCATCGTGACCACGGCCACGATATGGAGGAGTGTATTCAGCTTCAAGATGAGATCAAAGAGCTCATCAGACGAGGTCGGCTCGATAGATTCATCCGACATCAGCCTGAAGGTAGGGAAGATCGATCGAGGGCCCTACCACAACCAGAGCCACCTAGGAGGGAAGAACAGCCTGGAGATCGACCTCCAATTGGGATCATCAACACCATCTCTGAAGGACCCCGATGGGAAGCAGCCAGTGGATCGACCAGACCGCCCAAGCGGCAGAGGACTGAAGAATCTATAACCTTTACTGAAGAGGATGTCGGAGAAATTCAATTCTCCCATAATGATGCAGTTGTAGTTTCTTTAAATATTGCTGATTATGATGTACGCTGCATTCTTGTTGAAAGTGAAAGCTCTGCCGATATTTTATTTTACGATGCATTCTCAAGAATGTCCATTCCGGATGGTCGATTAAGGCCAATAAGCTCCCCATTGGTTGGGTTCATTGGCGATGCTGTGCCGGTGGAAGGAGTAATAACTTTGACCGTAGTTGCAGGTCGGTACCCAAAATAATCTAGGGTACAGGTGAATTTTCTGGTGGTAAGGGCGCCATCTACCTACAACGCAATACTCGGCCGACCTGACCTCAACGCCCTCCGAGCTGTGGTATCGACCTATCATTTGAAATTGAAATTTTCTACTAGCCAAGGGGTCGGAGAGGTCAGAGGAGATCAAGTCCTGGCGAGACACTGCTATAACATAGCCCTACAAAGAAATGGTCAGTCTGACTCCTGTCCGGTTGATGGACTAGACACCCGCGACGACCTTGTCGAAGAACGGGGTGAGTCGATTGAAGATCTTGTCTCAATTCCTTTGAACGATGGGAACAAGGAGCATGTGGTGAAGATCGGTTCCAACCTGAGAGAAGAGGTACGGACACAGCTCATCAGTTTTCTATAAACGAATGCGGATGTTTTCGCTTGGGTTCCGACGGACATGCCGGGGATTGATGCGGAAGTCATGGAACACCGTCTAGCCGTTGATCCCAAACATCGATCGATGAAGAAAAAAATCCGAGGTCATGCACCAGAAAGGTAGAAAATAATAGCTAAGAAAGTTGATAAACTCCTGAAAGCCGGGTTCATCAGAGAAGTCAACTATTCAAACTGGATCTCCAACGTGGTTCTTGTCAAGAAGGCAAACGGCAAGTGGAGGATGTGTATAGACTTCAAAAAGCTGAACAAAGCCTGCCCGAAGGATAGTTACCCTCTGCCCAGAATTGATCAATTAGTGGATGCAACCTCGGGCCACGAGCTTCTCACTTTCATGGATGCATTTTTCAGCTACAACCAAATCAGGATGGCACCAGAGGATGAAGAAAAAACTGCTTTTATTACTAACCGTGGTCTTTATTGCTACAGGGTCATGCCTTTTGGCCTCAAAAATATAGGGGTGACCTATCAATGGCTGGTGAACAAGATCTTCAAAGAGCAGATCAGCCGCAACATGGAGGTCTACGTAGATGACATGCTTGTAAAAAGCAAATCCATAATGAATCACGTCGCCGACCTTGAGGAAACCTTCAGCGCCCTCCGAAAATACAAGATGAAACTGAATCCGGCCAAGTACACTTTTGGAGTAACCTCAGAGAAATTCTTGGTCTTCATGGTATCGGGGTGCGGGATCGAAGCAAATTCGGAAAAGATTCATGCCATCCAGAAAATGACCACCTCGAAGTCAATAAAGAAAGTTCAGCACCTTACTGGGAGAGTAGCAGCTCTGAATCACTTCATCTCAAGGTCGGTTGAATGATGCCTACCTTTCTTTCAGACTCTCAAGCAGCCGAAGAACTTCTGTTGGACCACTGAATGTCAGCAGGCATTCGAAGAATTGAAGAACTACCTCGATTCATCACCGTTATTGGCAAAGCTCGAACCCAAAAAGAAGTTGTTCCTGTACCTGGCGGTCTCCCCTGTAGCTCTCGCAGCAGTTCTGGTTAAGGAAGAAGCAAAAATTCAACGATCGATCTACGAGTATTGAGAGACGCCGAAACCAGGTATACTAAGTTAAAGAAACTAACTTACGCCTTGTTGATTGCAGCTCGAAGGCTCTGACCTTACTTTCAAGGGCACACCATAACATTGCTCACCGACCAGTCGATTAAGGCAGTTCTGCATCGAGCGGATGCTTCCGGAAGGATAGTGAAATGGACAATCGAGATCACAAAATTTGACATCAACTATCGACCCCGACCGATGATAAAAGTCCAGATATTAACAGACTTCATAGTGGAGTGCACTATTCCGGAAGAGGCCGAACTTGAACGAGGTGAAGCTGACAGCCCAGGGCTCCAGCCGAACTCCCCTGAAGAAAGAACAGATCTCCCTGATGGTTTTTGGGCCCTCTATGTGGACGGTTCCTCCAACATGTCAGACGCAGACGCGGGCCTGATCTTGGCCAATCTAGAAGGAATTATCATGGAGTACGCACTGCGCTTCGAATTCCCTGCGATAAATAATGGGGTAGAATATGAAGCTCTGATTGCAGGACTGAGGATTGCCAAAGAGTTAGAAGTAGATCGGCTCCAAGTCTACAGTGACTCCCAATTGGTAGTGGGATAAGTCAGCGAAAACTATGAAGCTCGGAAGGACAGTATAGCCAAGTATCTCGAAAAGGTAAAAGAGATCATCCCTGCCTTCGGCAGCTTTGACATCAAGCAGATTTCAAGAGCAGAAAATACCAGGGCCGACCTTCTCTCCAAGTTGGCTACACTGGCTCCGGCTGAATTGCCCAAGGAAGTCTTCCTCGAAGTTCTGAAGTGCCCGAGTACGGAAGAACCGCAGCTTGTGATGGAGATCAGCCATGAACCCAGCTGGATTGATCCACTGGTTGCATACCTCAAGGATGGGGTTCTTCCTCATGATATAAAAGAAGCTCGAAAGCTTAGAAACCAGGCCTCCCGATATATCCTTTATGAAGGCAAGCTGTACAAGAGGTCATACTCTCTGCCCCTTCTGAAATATCTCTGATCTTCTGAAGCCGACTTTGTCTTGTGGGAGGTACATGAAGGAGTCTGCAGAAGTCATCTGGGAGCCAGATCTTTATCCCACAAACTGCTCTGACAAAGTTATTATTGGCCTGCAATGTACCATGACTCCATTGAATATGTCAGAAAGTATGATCGGTGTCAGAGATTTACGAATATCCAAAGACAGCCCGCCTCCGAACTTACACCCTTGAGTACCCCATGGCCGTTCGCATAATGGGGGATGGATATCCTCGGATCTTTTCCCATGGCATCCGAGCAACGGAAGTTCCTCCTAGTAGCAATTGACTATTTCACCAAGTGGGTCAAAGCTGAACCTTTGGCGAAAATCACAGAAGCTAAAGTGTATGACTTCATCTGAAAATCAATTGTTTGTAGGTTCGGCTTACCCAGAACTCTCATACTAATAATGGGCGATAATTTGTTGGAGCAAGGTTTGCTGAATTTTATGAGGACTTAAACATCTCCCATAACTTCACATCAGTAGTCCATCCACAGGCAAACGACGAAGCTGAGGTGACTAACAGGACCCTGTTGTAATAAATCAAGGCGAGACTTGAAAAAGCAAAGAGAACTTGGGCAGATGAGCATTATCATGTGTTATGGGCATACCGAACTACCCAAAGACTGCCCACGGGGGAGACCCCCTTTGCCTTTGCCTTCGGCATAGAAATCGTGATCCCGATTGAACTCAAGCTTTCGTCGGTGCGAGTCGTGGCATTCGACGAGCAGCGCAACTCACAGGATCTCAAAGCCAACCTCGACTTATTAGAAGAAAAGTGAGAGACAGCTCAAGTTCGGATGGTAACCTACAGGCAGAAAGCAGCCTGCTGCTACAACTCCCGGGTCAAGAGCAAAGCATTCAGAGAGGGGGACTTAGTGCTTTGGTGAGCCACTGTTTCACAATCCAGAACCAAGAAAAACTTGCCCCGAACTGGGAAGGCCCATATGAGTCAAGGAGGTAGTCCGGCCCGAAACATACTATCTAAAAGAGCTCGGAGGAGCAGACCTTCCGCGATCATGAAATTCGAAAAATCTATGAATGTATTACCGATGACTTTGTCTTAAATAAAAGTTTCATATTCGTATATCTTTTCTTTTGGCATGAGCTTATTATGACAGGAAGTAGCTCCTTCAGACAACCGAAATTAAGCATGTTAGGAACAGGAGGAGAACCCCATCCTAACATGAGCAAGATTGAAGGCCCGATTATTTAGAGACCGGATGGGGGGAGAGGCCCTTGCAATGGCCCTTATGCGCCCCCACAGCCATGCTAGGAACAGGAGGAGAATCTCGTCCTAACATGAGCAAGGTCGACGGTCCGATTATTTAGAGACCGGATTGGGAGAGAGGCCCTTGCAACGGCTCTTATGCGCCTCCACAGTCCTGTTAGGAACAGGAGGAGAACCTCATCCTAACATGAGCAAAGTCGAAAGTCCGATTATTTAGAGACCGAATGAAGGGAGAGGCCCTCGCAATGGCCCTTATGCGTCCCCACAGTCATGTTAGGAATAGAAGGAGAACCTCGTCCTAACATGAGCAAAGTCGAAGGCTCGATTATTTAGAGACTGGATGGGAGGAGAGGCCCTCGCAACGGCCCTTATGCGCCCCCACAGCTATGTTAGGAACAGGAGGAGAATCTCGTCCTAACATGAGCAAAGTCGAAGGCCCGATTATTTAGAGACCAGATGGGAGGAGAGGCCCTTGCAACGGTCCTTATGCGCTCCCACAACCATATTAGGAATAGGAGGAGAACCTTGTCCTAACATTAGCAAAGTCGAAGGTCCGATTATTTAGAGATTGAATTGGGAGAGAGGCCCTTGCAACGGCCCTTATGTGCCCCCGCAGCCCTATTAGGAATGGGAGAAAAATCTCATCCTAACATGAGCTGAAATTGACTGTGTCATGAACAGGAGGAGAACCTAGTCCTGACACAAATGAAGATCTGGTCGTTTGAGACCGAATGAGGAGAAAAACCTCATCAATGACTCCTTTACACCCCTACAACCCTATTAGGAGTAGAGAAAAAACCTTCGCCCAAACATAAAAAAAAGAGGAGAGACAAAGGAAAAATGATGAGCTACACCAGAGATAAGGAAGAAACGAACTACATCTAAGACTCAAGGGACCTCGTCCCAACGAGGAGGGAGACTCTTGTTAAAAACCCTCAGTCTCTAAGGGGGAACCCAACACTGGCAGAAGAAAATAGACTTTCTCAAGATAACGAGAAGTTCGGACCCCCAAGCTCAAGCACCGGGTGGAAGCGTTAAACTCGAATGACCTCAAAAAGACCTTCGATCATGAACAAAAAGGATGAATCAATACGACGATGATCAGAAATCTTCAAACAATATCGACATCGAATAAGACAGAAGACAAAAGAAACTCGGTAAACGATAATTTAATACCAGAATAGACAAGATAATGAGAAAATTTCTTTTCATTTCATTAGTAAAGGGTGCATTACAAAGCCTTTGAAGGCCAAAAAAAAAGAAATCGACTAGAAAAGAAAAGAATATATGGAAGAATAAAAGGTAAAAGAAGCTCTAAGGAAGCTCGGCTTCTTCTGACTTCGAACTCTCGGTTCCAACCATCATCAGGGATTGCTTTAAGTTCTCAACTTTTTTTTCTAGTTCTTTCTTTCTTAACAGCATCTCTCGATACATTTGGTGGAACCACCGACTCTCGCCCTCTGACTCCCAAAGCCGCTTCTTCAGAACTTCGAACTCTGCCTCGGCATCCTTGACCGTCTACTGCTCATAGGTCAGCTGAATCTTCAGCCGCTGCAGTTCGTTCATCTCCTGCCCAAGGGCCATGGACAGTTCTTCCATGGTCCCCCTCAAGGAGTGAAGCTCGTCGGAGCCTTATACCGAAACGGCCTAGACTCTCTCTGACAACTGCCTCTGAAGGTGGGCAACCTCGTCGGTCGCCATCTTGAGCCTCCTTCGACAGTCGTCTACTTGCCCGCACCAGCCGACTCGGTAGGCGTTGTAGTTCGCCTCGGCATCCTGCAGCTGCTTCTGAAGATCGGAGAATTTCTTCAACCAGTCCCGATTGCGGTCGGCCTGAGTTGTGAGCCAGGACGAGCTCCCTTCCAACTGACCAATCTTCTCCCGTGCAGCCGCCAGCTCGACCTCAAGGGAGCTGTTCTTGGAAGCCTGAGTCCAAGATCGATCGTTGGCGCATTTTCAGAGTTTCTCAAGCTCCTTCACGAAGTCAGCCTTCCTCCGGGTGTAATTCATGAAGCCCTTTTTGTGGAGGTCCCGAAAGCGAGTAGCCTCCGCAGTGGCTTCTGAATGGCTCTTCCTCAGTCGATCTCGGATCATCGACTTCAAAGGGATCTCCTGTGGCAGGAGAAGAGCTTCGGTAGGGCACTGTTGTTGGGAGACAAGAGCGTCACAACACGAATCAATGCAAGAAAATAAAAGAGAAGAAAAAAGATGCAGAATAAGAAAAATGAGCTCTCTGTAAAGAAGAATCCGATTTTATTGATTAAATAGTTCTTAAGTACAAGAGAATGAGGAAAAGTTGCAACAAAAGGAAAAAATACAAAATTAGAGGTTTCGAACCTCTGAGACAAAAGTGGAGGAGCTCAGCGCCCCCGGAAGGTCGGTCACGGCAGCCGCGGTAGTCGAAGAAGTTTCGATTGGAGGAAGATCGACAGCGGCTTCAGAAGGTCCGGCTTCATCATCGGATGCCTCATCCAGGAAGCTGAGGTCCAGTTCGAAAAACTTCCCGACCATCTTCTCCTGGCAGAGCTTGAAGCCCTTGATGTAGGCGGTCTGGCCGAACTAGACCTACAGATCCCTCATCTCGGAGGAGGTTTTGAACTCATCCACTGCTCGGACCATTGCAGGCATTATTGCACCGTACCTAGAGCAACGCTCCAACGAAAATTTTGAAAAAACCTTTTCGGGTTGCCTCGATTTGAAAAGACTCCGGCATCGGTGCGCCAAATGCCAAAAATATCTGAAAACAATCAAGTACGAAAATCGAGGGAGACAACTTCAGCTGTGAAAGTCTCTCTGTACTTCCTTCATTCGAAACCCGAACTCGAAAGTAGGGAGACTGGTGTTGGGTATAAAATACCCCCAGCCAAAGTTCATAAAAGGCTGACCCTCCCAGGGCTCTTCCGGCTTCCGACCTTGTGCGGTGTCTTTCTGAACTCCCCCGACTGTCCGAGCTTCCATAATACCATCCGAACTTCTCCAATAATGAGCTCCCCCATTCATCTACCGGACTGCTCCAAATGCTCTTCAGGCTTCATTATCGGCCGACTTTCTACAGTGATCGGCTACCCTCTGAATCTCTTCCAGACTTCTTCCTGCCACGAGCAACTTTACTCCGAACTTCTTTCGGACTTCGTCAATGTCCGAGCTTCTCCAACAGTAGGACTTCTACAATAACCAGACTCCATCCAAGTTTCTACAGCGGTCGATCGCCTTTCGGATTTCACCCGAGCTCCTACAAGAGCTGGATCCTAGCTGAACTTCTATAGCGGATGGATCCCAGATGAATTTTTACAACGGACGGGCTCCATCAGCCGGATCTCTACTCCGAACTTCTATTGCAAGCGGACTTCATCCGAGCTTCTACAATAAGAAGTCTCCATCCGAGCTTCCACGGTAATCGATTTTCGTCCGAGCTTCTACAATAAGCGGCCTCCTTTCAGACTCCTACAAGAGTCGGACTCCGTCCGAACTTCTATAATAGAATTGAATCCCAGACTCCTCCAACATTCGACCTTCCCTAGTGTCCTCAAGACTCCTCCAGCGAACGAACCTCCACAGCGCCATCCGAACTCCACTGTCGGACGATCCTCTATCGGATTTCTCATGAAACTGGACCTCTCCGGTAGACAATCTTCAGACGAGCTTCCACATCAGACAAATTTCAGACAGACTTCTCTAGCAATCAGACTCCTGTCGGACTTTTCCAACAGAAAGTCTCCGTCCGAGCTTCTACAACAGATGACTTCCGCCTGCAGCATCAGCGTCCAAGGCATCCGACAACAGTGGACTCGTCAGCAACCTCAAAAACATCCGAGCTTCTCTTAGATTGCTAAGACAGAGAGTCATTCTACTCCATCAGACATCCCAGTCGAGCTTCAGTCATCAGGTCCGAACTCTCTGGCAAGTCGCGACAATGGCCACTACCCCACTCCGCCCTCTGTAATAGATCCCACGTGGCCCCACCATTCTCTGGCAAGTCGCGACAACGGACACCACTCCACTCTCCATAACAAACTCCATGTGGCCCTGAACGGCCCACTGACGCCACTACTCTCTGTAACAAACTCCGCGTGGCCCCGAACGGCCCACTACCAGGTAGTTACGGACGTCGCTATCAATCAGTTACGTTCTCCCATCTATAAAAGAGACCTCCAGATACGTTCTTCTCTAAGCTCAAAACTCTATCTCGAAACTCTGCTAAAATCTCATTCGAGTGCTCCATTTCTGTTGAAGCAGAGTACTGACTTGAGCGTCGAAGGGTCTTGTCGGAGCACCCCCAACTCCGGTTTAGACTTTCTTTGCAAGTTTCGACAGCGACCGTGATCCTTTCGACTCCAGCTTCTCCGACGTCGGCGGAATTATGCACCAACAAGCAGTAAGAAACAATCATGTATAGCCCTGTCTACAATGAAATCTGAGTTCGTCGCATTTTCACCTACTGTGCAAGATGCAGTTTGGTTAAAGCGATTTTTGATACACTTGGGAGTGTCTGACAGTGCTATTGATCTGGTGACTATGAATTATGATAGTCAAGTAGCAATAGCTTATACAAAGGATCCTAAGTATCATGAAAAAGCCAAACACATAGACATTAAATATAATTTTGTTAGGGACATGGTTGCATATAGAGAAGTGAACATGAAGTATGTTTCTACGCATGAGATGATAGCAGATCCATTCACAAAGCCTATTGCAAAAGATGTTTTTCATAGGCATGTAAAGTCACTGGGTTTGCGTAGATGTTGCTATACCTGTACTTGAATTTATTTCCCAACATGTTCATGTAAATAACATTGTTTGTGGTAATGTTATTGATACTTAATTGCCATTTGTTGCGAAAGATACATACACATTTATGTCGAGTACATAAACCAATTATTATGAGAAGTATGTCAGACAAATAAGAAGATTGGCCTTCTCACACGAGCAATCACCTCCATGACCTAAGTGAAAATGGAGATGAGACTGTTATAAGTTTTATTATCTAGATGATAATAGTGAGAGCTCAAACTTATAACACAGAAAATCATCTCGAGTGAAACAAGAATAAAGAGTCACATTATGTGATTGAGTCACATTATCTGTCTTGAATGTCAGATGTGACTTTTGATGTGTAAAGATAGAGTAGACTAGGCAACTCAAAGTTAGGCATTGAGTGTGCTTGAATCATTGTCTATACGGTATCTGATATAGAGATATATGCTCCATGGGAAAGGAGATGATACCATAGCACGTGATTCATACCACATGTGCTTGTGTCCAATAAGGAGAATACAAGTTAAGATCTCTACTTGTTATCATGTGAGACCCAAAAGATTATAAGTAATCTTCACCTGTACCCTCATGACTCCGATCTGTTACTTAAGACTTAGTTTAATGTTTGCTATCTTAGGGTGTTGCCAAAGGACTATGTTAGATACGGTCTAGCGGGGCATTCCTAAAAAAGTAAGTTAAATTAAGATTGAGAGAATCGGAAGAAGAGGAAGATCATTGAGTACTATCACATTGGTTGTGTTCATTGACTAGTCAATTATGTTTGTCTAAGTGATATGACATAATTATGAACTCAAATGCATTTAATGAGATCAGAAGAGATGTGAATGTGATAAATGATCTAGGGTATAGCATACTGCATCTACTCTAACTCCACCAATTGAGGAGATATATTATTTTAACAGATGTGTAGCACTTGAGCTCTTGAAGTATGTACTGGTCGCATGGTTTATTTGTTTAGTATGAAAGTTACAATGGTTGAGAATGAAAGTTAATCCCATCATGTGTGAGTGAGAGATGAAGCAAATGAACCACCCATAATGGACTCAAAGAACCAGACCCGTATCCAAGCCCATGTTGCCACTTCAAGCCTCAAAAAGAGAGGCATGTGATTTGCAGTTTTGTAGAGCAAAAACTGCTCACGTAGTGGAAGTTATTTTTTTTTAACTTCATATTTATATGGAGAGGGGCACCACTTGTGGTGGTTATCTCATCTGATTGTGAAGATACGACTCTGGTGTATGTAGGCAGAAACAAGACAAATTGAAAACTCTTCTCCGGTGCCTTAAGTGGGTGCTGCCCTTTCTTTCTCAAATTAATTATAGTGGAGTACACTGCAATTTAAGGTAACTTTAGACTGGAAACATATGATTATGATTCGTTTTATGTAATCATAATTGAGACTATGTGATACAATAGGTTGAGTTTTAAGGGCATTTGCATGTAACCTTGAATTTGTTCATGGTTCAAAAATCTTACAACTGCATTTGCGAAAATATTGTGTGTAATATTTCCTGAGGTTTTATTCCTTTTCAGTCACTATCACCGAAAATCACATAATTGGTTCTTGTTTCTTCTTCACTTATTCTTGTTGTTTGTATAGGAACAGTATTTGCATATATTCTTTTCTTTAAATCCATTGGTAGTGTGAACCATATCTGTGTCTGGAAGCAATGTTTTTTTTTTTCTTACTCCAGAATCTCTTAATCTTATCACTGTGAAACTGAGGAGAATTTGCTACTTTGAACATTTTTTTTCAATGAAATCCTTAATTATATCTATCAAGAATGAAAAAAGGCATTTGGTATTCCCCCACAAAAAAGGCATATGAACAATTAAAATCATAGTAAGATAGTTTGAACTCTGCCTGATAAATATATTTGTAGAATGAAGTCCATGAATTCCCACACACATAAAAAAAAAAAAAGAAAAAATGAAAAAGAAAAGAACTCATGTCACAGATTTCTATCGACCTTCAATTGTAACTGTAAGGTTATTGTTGGAAGACAAATCTCTTTCCATCAAAGGAGGTGCTATGCAGAAGCCTGGCCTTTCAGGCTGAGGTAGCAGTGCACTTTCAGTGCTTAACATGAGCACTACCTCTGTCATTGTTGGTCTATTTTCACTCCCTTCTTGCACACACAAGAAAGCCACTTGAATACACCGTAATATTTTAGACTCTGGATATGCGCATCCCACTGATTCATCAAGAATTTCCAAGCATCTACCTTCCATCCATAGTCTCCATGCCTGTGATAATCCATGTCCGTTAGAATGAACAACTAGAAGTCATATTTAGAATGATGACATTATTGCATTCAAGTACTTACATGTCCTAAAAGGTTTACACAAGCTTCTGCTTGATCGATCATTCTATTCTTCTTACCGCTTAAGATTTCTAACACTAGAACACCAAAGCTGAAGACATCTGATTTCACTGAAAAGATACCACCCATTGCATACTCCGGCGACATATATCCACTGCATGTCATTAGCAAAATTAGTTTATGCAACTAGGATATTGCACTCAGATTTATACTTTATGAATTGATACACTTATGTACTTACTATGTCCCAACAACTCTATTTGTATTCTCTTCAATTTGGTCCATCTTAAAAATTCTTGCGGTACCGAAGTCTGAGATTTTTGGGTTCAGCTCCTCATCAAGAAGAATATTGCTGGCTTTCAAATCTCTGTGAATAATTTTCAACCTGGAGTCTTGGTGAAGGTAAAGAAGTCCTCGAGCAACTCCTAAGATGATGTCGAGGCGCTTTTGCCAGTCCAAAAATGCACTTCTTTTCCTATCTGGTCCAAAGTCACACTCCTTATTAGCTTGACAAATGTATTCTGAAATTCAACTTAGCCACCTGTTCTTTACCTTTTTTTCTTTGAGATAAGTCCACTACATATTTCAAATAAATATAATCTATCATTTACCAATATTATATTCTTTAAATCCATGATTAACCTTATAATCATAAGTTGCACTTATATTTAGCACAAGGAAGAATGCCTTATATGCTAATCCTTATCCAATTTGAAATAAAATCATTTTGCAACTTAGTTTATTAGCAAGGATGTGAGGTTCAGATTCTGCCCATTTCATTTCAGTAGGAGGTCTAATCATAGTGGTGAGATTAAGCGTAAAGAAAGTGCCAAGTTAGAGGAATCAGATTATCTACTGCCATCATCACCACCACCTCTGCTCATCTTTTAAATAACCAACTTGATTAACTAAAATGCATTCGGTCATAATTTCAGTCCCTACAAATTCATACCATATGCACCCTTTTTTTTTCGAATGATAAAAATCTATATGGTCTATGAAAAGTCGAATAGATATTCTTCATGGCAGTCTAAGCTTAATTAGCAATTATTATGTTTGAAATAAGTTCACCTGATATGGAAAAACAATATATTCATCTTAATTGTTAATCCATTGCCTCATCAATCCAGTCTTAGTTTTCTAAAATCCTGCATAGTTGACCTACACAGAAGACCTAAGCAGAAGTCCAAATATAAATTATGATCAACTAAAACAAATATATCTACTAAGCCTTTGAGATGTCCATCAAACATTGCACTGAATATAGAGCATAAAGTAGTCAAATGGTTCAAGGATAAAAGACCAAACCGAATATGAAATGGTCCAAACTTGTATTTTGCAAGTACTCGTACACCAGCAATCGTTCCTCTCCTTCAATGCAGCAGCCAAGAAGGCGAACAAGATTTCTGTGCTGAAGTTTGGCTATCAGCGACATCTCATTTGTGAATTCATGTATACCCTGCACAGAACCTTTGGACAACCTCTTGACGGCAATCTTTTCTCCATCTTCCAACTGACCCTGATAATTTCTATATTTAGGTGAGTTCCACAATGCTCTTTTTTCAAAGAGTTTGTTTCTTGTGTAACTGTAGGATCAAACAGCAGTATGCCCTATAGTCAAAAAAAATTACCTTGTAAACAGGGCCAAATCCACCCTCTCCAAGTTTATTATCTTCAGAAAAGTTATTGGTGGCAGTTCTTATTGTATGTATATCAAATAAAGGTAACTCTAGCTCGTTTCCTCTGCCTTCCCTGTAGTGGGTACTAAGTGTTTCACCTAGCATGAAAATTTAGTATAACAAGATCAATTATGTGAGCTTCTTGAATTCAACTGTGCTTGCATCTCCATCCCAAAATGTTTCGAAACAAAAAGAAAAATAATACTTGTGAATAGAACAACAACAAATTCATTCAAGACAGCAATTATTTTAATTCATTCACAAGTATGTATTTACATGGGCACAAATGTGGAATTCATGGTTGACAGATTGCTAGGTATCAGGAGCTAAAGAATATGCTAGGTAACAATCAGAGCTCGGCAAGGTCTGTCCTAGAAAACATGCTTAGATCAATTAAAACTTGGGTGTCACTCTGCACTGGAAAGAAAGCTGACAGTCATGCCATGGTTCAGTGGAGATTATCAAATACATTGTAATTCCTTCCTCTATTAGCCTGCAAATATCATTTACACTAATGGGTTGTGGGGGTCCTATCCTTGTTTTTCCTAATCACACACACACACCCACACGTGTATGTACCTAATTAGCAGATTAATGATGAAACAATGTTGAGGTAATATTATAGTCATTATACGGTTTTTCGGACACTGGATTCACATGGTCCAACCCCTGGTTAGGATTCTTTTATGTGTCTTTTCCAGTACATCATCGCATATGTATCCTTGCATAGTATTGCTTTCCATATTTGCTTAAAAGGAGTCTGAAAGTTCTCTCTGAGTTTATTTTTGGTTTTTTAGAATATATATTGTATTCATTTCTTATTTATATAAAATTATTCTGAGGTACTTTTAAACCATTATCTGAATATAGGTGACACCTAAAGATTTGCATCTCCCTTCAATAGTGGCCATAGAGCTTCAGCAGCTCAAGAAAGTGATACGCACACGACTTGTCTTAGGCATTTTTTGGATATCAAAAACTCATTAAGAGTATAGCAGCTAAAGCTTCCTCCCCTTGAGACACAATAAACTCAAAAGCTAAACAAAAAGATTATCTACATAATGTAAAAAATAGATGCAGAATCATGAGAGAAATTAATGTTTGTTTAACTAAAATTGAGCCAAGGCAGACTCTAAACATTAAGGTGTTAAATGGATAGAGGAAGAGAACGAGAGAATTAGCAGCTTTCCACCTTATTGATCTTTACTGCATCAAATTTTTATCCCTAGGGATCATTTACTGATCAATATGTTCACTAATTATTATTTCTTGGCCAGAGCTTTTTCTAGAAGGAAAACACTCAACTGAACCTTTTTGTAGAACCTTAAAACACAATTCTATTACAATTAGTGGTGGTAATGCTTAACCTATCTAACTTGATTCAATAAATAGGTTGGGTTTGGATAGATAAATTTTTGACTGATCTCATATTCGGCCTGCCCTGATTGCCACCCCTAATTACAATGAGCTTAACATTTGCTCATATGTTTTGTTTCGGAAGAGTGAATTAGGAAAATAAAAATTTCCATTCCCTGTTTAACTTCTCTTAGATGCCAATTCCAAGAAGGATTGTGATGTATTGAGGCATCCACAAACTAGGTCTAATGAAATCAACTAGTGTATTAAGATAGGACTGAAATGCCTGTAACTTGACTAAAATAGTGCGACATAGATGAAGTGGTCACTGGTGCCTTAAATTATCTAAAGAAAGCTATTTGGTGCGCAGGACCAATACATTGCACTTCTAATGGACTCATGAACGATGTCAACCTAATTATTCTATGCATTGCGCAACCTGAATAAAATCATATTACTTGTTAACTTGAGCATTGAATACTATTTTACTTCAGTAGCAGGCATAAAATTGTTTGATGGATTCTTAGTGCCAAATGTTGATGAAGTCTGTTCTGAAAAATGTTGAAGAAATCAATGCTAATACCAGAACTAAAATTCATTAATATTATATAATAGCTTGTATAAATGATAGATCATGTCTGTTTGTGTAGGTAAAGGTACCTTGCTTTCTTTTTCTGTTCTTCTTCCACAGAAGTTGAATACCGCACACAAGTAGAAGAAACCCTGCCAGTGAAGAAATGATGATGCTTATGACAAGCTTCTTTTTACGGTAATTACCCCTTGTCTGACCTGCACAACAAATTTTTGGAATCAGGACTTTCACTTAGGGTACATTTCTTATGATATGGAATGTCAGTTAGATATTTTGGTCTGCACTGACCTATCATATGTGTTTTGTGACATGCATGTTGGAACAGATATACTAATTTTATTTCCACTTTGTCATAAGATCATGTTTCTAGATTCAGTGTGTTTATGATCACAAACTTAACAGAACTATATCACCAAGTCACATTCACTCAGAACCATATAAAGTAAAATAATATGGTTATTTTGACAAAACCAACAAAATATGTTAAGAGGTCTATGATAATTTCTTCAGTCCTCTACCTCCCCTTCACTCAAAAAAAGATAATCTCTTTAGTCATCCGATGCAACCCAACAGCCATATCCAAGTCCTAAAAAGTTTCAGATGCAGTCTATATTACTAGTATATTCCACATCTGACTCGCGCCTTTTCCTTCCCCTCTCAGGAAATAATCGTTACCTAATTCAGAAGATGCAAGCCGAATATATAGATTCTCCCCTCCGTCAGTGAACAGTCTAATATCTACAAGATTTCCGGTCCATGTCACACATCCAATCCCTCCATTGATAGCATAGGCACCGCAAGTGCAGTTCTTCAGGCACAAGTCTTCACACTCTTCCAGACTTTTGTTGCTGTGCAGGGTGGCATTTGATGTATCAGGCAACTTTATTTGTTGAAGCTCAAAGAAACCATCCGATGAACAATTTAAAGCTGTTCTCCTTACACAGCCATCAGAATTGTTTCCCAATCTCCAATTTTGAGGAGACTTGGGACTGAATCCCCTCAAACAATCACAGGCCAATGTGTAGCTTGCAGTGCATACGCCATTAGCTCCACAGATAGCATACTTGTCGCACTGGTCTTTCGGAAACCTCGAGTAAGCGACCCATGCAAGGTTTGGTTTAACCCGCACCAAACCTTGAAACGCTCCAGTCTCGGTCAACAAGTTACGATATAGAATAGAATTGTCGAGTATTTGGAAGGAGTAGGTGGCCTCATACTCATTGGAAGGTAGATTATATGTGAACGAGTTATGTGGTTTCGTATCTGGAACGCCAGCAAATCCACGCCCATTCCAAGGTCCAATGCGACCTACTTTTTGGACAGATCCTCTCCATATGAAAATCTCTGGTACTGCATTGATGTGTATCTTGCAGGAGTATTCCCCTGGAGAAGGGTCAGAGGAACTCTTCCATGACGTGTAGGTGCTGTCAACGTTGGTTCTTAAATTCCGTTCAAGCTTCATACCTGGTAGCATGGTGTCACCTGGATGATCAAAGCTCTGCCACAATAAATTATTCGAAGTTCCTTCATTCAGGACAAGATTTCCCGAGTCTAGGAGCTGTACAACGGGATTATTTGCATTTGATGTGCCCGTCGACCAAATAATATATCCGGTGCTGTTTAGAAGTACCAGATTTCCATCACCTGTAAGATTGAGAACCCCCGTGGCGCCACTGAGGGGAGAGATTCTATTGGCAACCCATACAACTGTTTTATCTGGAGCTCCGTAATGTATCCCCAAGTATCGATTCTTCGAGACACCAAGGCTGAAGAAGCCCAGTTCGAAGGTCCCACCTGACGAGATTAAGGTTTGTCCATCTGCAATGGATTTGGTCGGCGTCATCGTATCTCCTGCAATGGATACAGTCGAGAGATTGAAGGAAAGAGATTAAGGTTTCCATTATTTGATTTAGAAAATGAAACGAGATTATGAGAACGAAAATATGATTCAAGTTTTCGCATGCTGAAACCCATTTTCAGCCACCGGCATTTATTAGGAAAGAGAATGTACATCGACTAGGAAAAGATATTTCATTTACTAAAACAAAGGAGTTTTAGCCGCTAAGACGGTAAGACCCTCAAAAAATCATCGAAGGGGTCCTGCTCCTCGACACCTATACTCATGTAAAATGGCCCGTCAAGCACGACTCGGTTACTGAGACCGTGGAGTCAGGAAAGACTACCTGAAGTCATGCACCTTGTCTTTATTGATAATTTTCTAAAATAAAAGGTAAACTTGAATTATGCATGTAAATTTTCTTGTGTATTACCTTTATCTAAAGCACCAGCTTACAAGCTATAAATCTGAAATCTTCACCGGGTCTTTGATTATGATGACGGATATACCACACCCATTCCCTTCTTATATTTCTTACCTAATTTTGTTAGACATGCTTCGAATTGAGAATTAAGAATTTCTTCATCAAGACTTGAAAATCAGTACTTCATTCAACGGTAGGAAAGACTACCTGAAGTCATGCACCTTGTCTTTATTGATAATTTTCTAAAATAAAAGGTAAACTTGAATTATGCATGTAAATTTTCTTGTGTATTACCTTTATCTAAAGCACCAGCTTACAAGCTATAAATCTGAAATCTTCACCGGGTCTTTGATTATGATGACGGATATACCACACCCATTCCCTTCTTATATTTCTTACCTAATTTTGTTAGACATGCTTCGAATTGAGAATTAAGAATTTCTTCATCAAGACTTGAAAATCAGTACTTCATTCAACGGTAGCTAAGGAATAAGGGTCCTATAACAGATTAAGATCTGAGTTAAATAATTGTGACAGTATTTTGAAATATGTTATAATCATTTCTTGTTTTGGATTATGCTATTTTTATAATAGTTCATAATGATTTTGTTGTGAGATCATACAGGGAGAAGAAAGAATTTTCTCAACCTGCTCAACCTGAATATCTCAAAAAAAAATATGAGAAAATTGAAAAATTATAATCGAAAACTAAGCTACACAATATTTACTTATAATGGTAAGATCCATTCTTGCATGGTTTGGATCGGATTCCTCTTCTTAATTATTTTTTCTAAAATAGATTTGATTTGTTGAAACAAACTGGAAAACACTAAAATTCTTTAGGAGGTAGATCTCACTTCTCTATCAATTTTGCCTTCTATCACTTCATCTGATTCATTGTAGATTGAAAAATACATTCGGTCAAATTTCTACTTCAAAAAAAAAAAAAAAATGGTTTGATCAGGCTATTTCAAGATCTAAATGATAGAATTTAGGATTGATCGTTAGAGCAATGTCTCTCAAAGAGTAGAGCGTCATGTCATAGATTTTGAAAAGCTATTCAATTTTTTTAAAAAAATATTTTAATCAGATGTCATATGATTAAATTATGCCTATTAAAAGTTTGGCTCATAACTCGGCTTCACGTTGTGATAGATCTTGCTCTTAAACATTCGGCCTTATCCATGGTAGTCAAAATGATAGCTTGTGTATTTTTTTTTTAGAAAAACCACCAAGTGTTGAACTTATAAATTTTTGTGAACAAATAACACTTATAGCCAACTCTATGAAATATGCTAGAAAACTTGGGTAGAGCTGCAAGAAGAGCCCATAGACTGATAAGGGAATCAATTCTGAAGAATTAGATGACTAGATTCTAGTTTCAGACATGTAGAAAGAACAAAAACAAGGGATATCCTAAGCTGTGCTTTCTTTGCATCAAGGGAAAAAAAATGGGGAAAAACTGTGCTTTCTGCATCAATGGAAGCGGGGGAACAATAAGCTCTGGATAGACACGAGCATTCATACCTGGCTGGCCATGAACCAGGATTGTAGCTGCCGAGAATCCAAGCAATAGAAACCATTCCAACAATGCCATCTCTCCTTTTGCTTCGTGGTACTTAGAAAGTCTCATCTATTAGTACCATTTGTGTTATGCTAAGCCATCGCTTTCCCACGGAAGGGAGAAATTATTGCATGGACCACGACTTTGGAGAATGGTGGATAACGCACAATCTGAAATTGGTGAAACACAAGGGTAATGGGGTGTGTTATCCACCGTGGGATTTAGCCTGGTCCATTTGGACGTAGTCCAAGTAATAAGTAGACCCCGGGAGGAGCCATTAAAGAATAGTTTAAAGCGAAAAAGATAGCTGTCTTGCCTGAATTTTTTTTTTTTTTTTTTTTTTTTGGAGGAAAATAGAGGAAGTAAGATACTTCCACCAGTGAGTAATAATATATTTATAATGTTATAATAAGGGAGTACATATACATATTCTTTAATGTGGATACCTTAGTTCATGGGAGAACGGAGGACCAAGGAACAGAGCATCTCAACCTCCGGATACCTGAAGACCGTTATAAAATACAGGCTTTCACAGAAACTTAACAGAACTGGGTAAAACCCGCAAGGGACCTTGCAGACCTTTTTCAGAGCCTATCAATTTTCTGTACGCAGACGGCCACTGTTTTTCCATCCGCATTCCACCAACCCTGGTAAGTTGAGAAGCCATTAATCTTCTAGCTGGGGCACCCTTTGGAGCACGGCCTGGGAGAGCTGAGAGAGCAAGAGTATGACGCTTGGATGAGAGACAATCGATAGCCAGTCCATAAAAGTATTGATTGCTTTTTGTGCCGTTGCAGGGGGCATGGTGGCATGGAAACGAAAGACTCTGGAATTTCGTTGCTTCCAGAGGCACCATGCCGAGGTTATGAACAAGCATTCTAAAGCAGGGAACCTTGTTTTGACCTGAAGAGAATACCTCCATGAATCCCAGACGTCTAAGAAGGACAGTGGCAGGTCAGGAATGTTGAGCGATGAAAAGATGATACGCCAAAATGTTCTAGACAATGAGCACTGCATCATAATATGATCTAGGGATTCACCATATTCGTCACATAGAGGGCAGTTCCCAACAACATTAACTCCTTTTTTGATCAGGTTCTCCCTAGTCAAGATTTTGTCATGATAACTGAGCCAGAGAATAGTTTTGCCTTCTCTAGAATTGGGAGACTCCAAAAGTATTTTCCTAGACGTGAAATCACTCCGCCATGCATTAGAAAATTATAGCAGGAGCATACTCTATAGATATTATTAGAACTCCACTTCCAATGCCAGGTATCCGGTTCTGAATTTAGGGATATAGCCTGCAGGAGGGTCGAGAGGCGCTGGAGCTCTCTAGATGCCTGGGAGCCCATTGGGCGTCTGAATGAGGAGTAGAAATTTGACTGATGTAAGAATTCGTACACTGAACAGTTTTGCTTCATGACGAAGAAGAAAAGACTAGGGAGCAAAATACTGAGGTCACAGTCGCCAATCCAGTGGTCACACTAGAAGAGAATTGCGCAGCTGTTACCCACTAACGGAATGAACCATTGCTTGTACAAGGCCGACATCTTAATCACATTTTTTTAGAAGGAAGATGAAAGATTTAGCAGACGACGTGATGATCGTAGAAGGGGTCGTCTAGAGTGGTAGGCATGCTTGATTAGCAGGCACCAAGGCTTTTGAGGATATATAGTTGTCTTACCTGAAATTACCAAAAAAAATATAACACTGATCCAGTAATAACCACTTGAATAACCTCTCTTGAAGAGTAGGTGGAGACATAAAACAATAAACAGATTAAAAGAATTGAGGAGAATCTCCATCCCTTTTTTGCTGATATCCTTTTTATTTGAGCAAGAGATATTTTTATTTACTGAAATAGCAAGCGAACACCTTTTATTGATAAGTTAATAGCAGAGTCATTTTGAAACATCTTGAAAATTTGAAAAATAATTTGATACTTTTTAAGTCGAGAAGATCTAATTGAAATTGGACTAAAGATCAATTCATGTAATTTATCCAAAAAACATAACTCACTAATCCAATAATATCCACTTGAATGAGTGCTCTCGAAGAGTAATTGGCAAACAAATAGATTAATAAAAATGAGCGGAAGCTGCAGAACCTTGATATCGTTTCCCAGTAGCAATGAATTATTTATACCCAAATGTCTATAAGGTCATTGACTTTGACAACAAGCTGAAGTAGACCTTTTAATAACTAATAACAATGATAGGGATTAGAAGTAGGCTTTGTTTATCCAAGTTGCCGGGAACTAATTCATATTACTAGTCTAACTCTGAAATATGTTTTTGATTAAGTCAACCCCCTAAAATCTTAGCATATGGAGCAACTTAAAATTTGTAGCAGTACCAATTACAAAATAAAGGAGCTTTGGGCAATTAGAACAAGAAATTATGATAATTAGACAAAGTAGAAGTTGCTCAGCTGATTACTGCAAAACTTGGCAATAAAGAAATAACTAAGTGAACTTTTCTAACAGCCAGTCTTGTTGTGGCCAATTTCCTATCATCTGTCATCGGTGATGAGTACCTACAAAACAGCATCTTCACATAACAGCATCTTCACATATCAGAGTTGTGTCCGGCGGAGACTCTTCAATGCTTAAGTCAGAGAAGAAAAAGAGTAGCAGAGTTCTGGCTCAAAAGTGTCTTATCAGGCCATAATTTTGGTTGATCCGACGTGTGCTACCATGTGGTTTCGTCACGTAAGAAGCTCCCTCTCTACACCCCTTGAATGGCTCAAACCGCATATGTGAGGTATGTCTGCTTTGATTTATGACCATCTTTAGGTTTCAATGGGTCTTGATCATTTAAAGCCTCACAGTTTTATCTTTTAAAAAGTGCCTCACGTTGGGAGAGAAGGTTCCAATCCATATAAACTATATTTTCTCTTAACTCATAATCGATGTGGGACTAAAGAAGCTCTCTCAAATCTCAAGCAAGTCCTTTTAGATAGACCTCTAAATATGAAATAAGAATTGGGGCTTTCAACCCTTGGAGCGTAGTCTACAATTCTACACACCGGCATGGCCGGAAAGCTGCAATCATTTTCCGTAAGTACCAGATTTCTCTTAGCGAGAAGATGGAAGTATTCGTCGCATCGGAGGCGGCCATAACGGAGATCACCGTAGTGCCAAAGTTGTACACGTAATATGAAACACGGGTGTCAAGAACGTCATAGCCAATAAATGGGCTTGTATTCTGACAGTCTTAACTAATACACACACACAAGAAGTCGGTTATTGTGCCGTATTCATAGATATAGTCTCTAGAAAAGTTTTTTTCCTACTGATTAGTTATGTGGTCTTTTGTTTTTATCTTTTCAAGCCAGGATTATCAAACCGAGCGACTATTTATTGAAAATATGGTAGATATCTGAGCAGTCTTTCCGGTTGATCAGTGCACTCACGCTTGTTAATCATCTTGTCCCTCTGTTTCTCTCCAGGAACAATGCAATTTCTGAAGGCCGAAGCTGTGAATTATAGAAAAGCCGGTTATATAAATCTTGCTGGCTAGAAATAAAGTCTTTTCTTTTGATAAATTTGCTCCCATAATCCGATTTATCATTTCTGGGGCATCTTTACTTTGGTTTATTATTTCTGTGCTCCTTTTCTGTTCGTGAGAACAATTACCGGGCCCATCTTTTGCTAGAAGGTACATAAAAAGTAAGTCTTTTACAATCGGACCGGACGGTGAACCGGCAAGTTGGCTTGGTTACCAGGTCAATCGGTCCTTGGATGCCGCTCTTAGGATGCTGGCCAGGACATTTTTTGACGAGCAATGGTACCGTCTCAAATTTCATCTCAACTTCTTAAAAGCTGGATAAAATAGATTTATCGTTTCAGACTAAAAATCAATCAAAATCTACCAAAATAACACCAGGGGATTATCAAATCCTTCCAATAAGAATTTTTTTTAAAGAATTATCAAACAATTTTCAGCCAGGAGATTTTTTTTTTTTTTTTTTAGGAATTGGTAGGGGAGTTGGACCAATTTTCTTATTAGAATTAGGGTCATTTTTATCCTCAAATTTTAGTCCGACATCACTGTTTGAAATGCTTTTGGAAACTCATCCTCAAGAATTAATGGACCTAACATTATTAAGTTGCATGGTAATTTAACAAGTAGGAGTGATTTAGAATCATTGAGATATCACCAAATATAGTAATCTTGACACCTCCACTTGCACTAGTGTTGATGTAACGGTTATCGCTCTAGACCACGTTATCAGCAGTTTTCAACATTCTACATTGAAAGCTGTCCTTGTGTTTGGTTTCATTTGCCAAACTTTGAAGTTTTCAACCTTGTGAGTTGTGGGACACCATGGACCGAGTCCAAGATAGCGTGTATAGCCACATATTTTCTATGACCTATTACAGGTCTGGCTGCAGGAGAGGCACAAGATGGTAGTTAAATACTTTCTTCCCATTCAGGACAAGGATTAATGGAGTTTGATAATGAAATTCAGACCATAGCAAAGCTTCAGCATAGTTATTACTTGGTCATGAGGCTGCCAGGAGTCCAACCCACGTAATGAAGTGTGTGGATTGCAACCGAAAGAATATTCTTAACCAAAGAAGGCTGGAATTAATCATGCTTTTTAGAGATTGACTTAGTTTTATTTGAACTAGGATGAGGAATCCGATCCGAATTATTAAAGGCCAGATATCTTCTAGAAATTAAAAAGTTCTTCTTGAAAATAGAAAGAGGAATTCTAGTCAAATTGTGCAAGAAAGGACTTCATTGTTATAACTAGAGGCTATATACCTCAGTTTATATAGAAAATCAATAAAAAAAAAAAGAAAAAAAAGACTTAAGTTGTACTTTCAAAAATCTTCTTTTCTTCTACTTTCTTTACTTTTATGAGATTCAAGTTGAATAAGTTGAGAAATATCTCCCTTCTCAATGTGGGCCTTAATTCATAGTTTGGATATGCAAGCAATACAAGCAATCAGGAGAAAAGCTATCTGTGCTTCAAGTACATCAAAGGATAAATGTGAAGATAGTTGCTAGTTCTTCCTTGGTGGATGATGAGATGAAGTGATGTCTCATATAATTAGAGGAGAAGATTGCCCGACTCATTAAAATCATCTTCAGATTGACGATACCTTCAATGCAAGCACAAATGCCAGCAACTTCTGTTATGAAGCTATTTTCTATGTTTAGCAATGAAGATCCTCTATCCAGTGAGGAGGATAAGCAATATAGAGATATAAAAGATCTTACTACAAGAAAACAGGGGTTTTATGATGGAATTATTTACTACGAAAATATTTTTATTATAAATACCTATATTTATAATAAAAAAATATTTTCATAGCAAATAATATATTATTTATGATAAAAAATATTTTTTATCATAAATAATAGAGTATTTACAATGAAAAAAATATTTTCATAGCAAATATAAATTATTTGCAATTAAAAATTTTGATCACAAATAATTGATGAAAAATCAAAAATTTTAAAAAATAAATGACAGATTATTTGCAATGAAAATTTTTAGTCGCAAATAAGCTATATTTATGATGGAAATTTATTTTTCACCATAAATACTAAATTATTTTTGATGAAAAATTTTTATCATAAATAATCGATGAAAAATTAAAATTTTAAAAAAATAAATGACAGATTATTTATGATGAAAATATTTCATCGTAAATAATTTTTTTTACGATGTAAAATTTATTTTTGTTGCAAATACTAATTTATTGTGATGAAAATTTTTTATCATAAATAATCAATGAAAAATCAAAAATTTTTAAAAAAATAAATGATAGATTATTGGGGATGAAAAAAAAATTTTGCCAACTTTTGCCCTGCTTCTTTTTTTCTACCGACTTTTATCCTTTTATTATACTAACATTATTTTCAACCAGCTGCAAATTTCGGACTTGCAACTCTCCAAACTTCTTTTTCCACTCATCCCGATCATCTTCTATCCTTTTTTTTTTGTACTAACTCTTAAATTTTAAGAGTTTTTGGACCGTTAGGCTTACTCAGAAAAAAAAAATGTGGATTCGAGCATGGCAAAAACTGAAGGGATGAACAATTGATGGATGCTATATTTTCATTACTAATGCCCAATTATTTGTGATGAAAAATTTAGGATCGGTCTAATCGGATTGATTCAAATTGGGCCACGGATCAATCTGACTCATTTGCACTTCGAAGATCGTGAGCATCAAACAGTATGGATCTCGTATTGCATCAAACGACATACATGCCACTTCACTCAGTTATTCCTGAGCAGCATGATCAACAGATCTCCTCCACTGATATAGGGGAGGAGCCATCACAGCAGGAGCAGCCGGCGAGGACCTTCCTGAGAAGGTCCAAGCGACCACGGGCATCGCGACGTCCTTGTGGGACTTAGTCTTTGTTACATTTGTACTTAGTATTTTTTACATTTTTATTGTACTATTTTTTGTACGTTTGACATTTTTATTCTATTTAATAATATTAAATATTGATTCTATTTTATATTATTTAATTTCAAATGATTGGATATTATACTTTGTGCATATGGATACACATACTCGAATGTGTCTTAGAACATTAGGAGAAAAAAAATTATGCTAAAAAGATTATAAAAATTATAATGCAAATAATAATAATATATCGAATAATTTAATTATGAGATGAATCGGATCGTACTGGTACATCTCGATCTGATACAGACACGAATAGGTACGTATGATGTGGTATGAAAAAAAATTAATTAATTTTAAATAGAAAAAATAATTTAAAATGATGTTTCTTATCTGAATTATATTTTTTATTTTAATTAAAATTAAAAATTTTATTTCTTCCAAATTTAAAATTATAATTATAATTTTTTTTATTTTTTATATTTATGGCTTCTTTACGATACTTTTTATATTTTTAATTTATTATTTTCTTTGATATTTTTTTAAAAAATTTAATTTTAAATGAAAAAAGTAAGTTGAAATGATATTTTTTATTTGAATTAAAATTAATTTTTTTTTTAATTCAAAATTATACCTTATATTTTTTTACCATTTCTTTCTCATCTTTTCTTTTTTTATGGTATATTTTATTTCTTTAATTTTTTAAGATTTTCTTTGAAATATTTTTTTAAGAAAAAATTTTAAAAGGAGAAAATAATTTGAAATTATTTTTTTTATTTGAATTAAAATTAAAATTTTTATTTTTGAAATTTTAAATTTATAATTTATATTTTCTTCTCATTTTTTATTTTTTTTATCTTTTTGGCATTTTTTAGGTATTTTCTTCCTTTATTTAGAATATTTATAAAAAATTAAAATTAAATTAATTTAGTTATTTAAAATGATATTTTTTATTTGAATTATAATTAAAATTTTTATTTCTTAAAATTCAAAATTATAAATTTTGCTTTTCAATTAGACTTACAATTTCTATTTTTTTTCAATTCTATTTTTTTCCCTTTTTTCTTTTTTTATGGTATTTTTTATTTTTTTACATCAATTTTTTTCTTTTCTTCAGATATTTTTTTCAAAAAATAATATGAAAGTGACAAAATAATTTGAAATGATTTTTTTTTTGAATTAAAGTTAAAATTCTTATTTTTTTAAAATTTTTAATTTATAATTTTTAATTAAAATTTTTATTTTTTTAAATTCAAATTTATAATTTTTATTTATTTCTCTTTTTTTCTTTTCCTATGATATTTTTAATTTTTTAAATTTTTAAGATTTTTGTTTAGATATTTTTTAAAAAAAATAATTTGAAAAGAAAAAATAATTTAAAATTATCTTTTTCATTTTAATTAAAAATTCAAATTTTTATATTTTAAATTGCATTCAAAATTAAAATTTGTATTTATTTCTAAATTTAAAATTATATATTTTATTTTTTCCCATTCTTTTCCATTTTTTTAGTTTTTTAAAATAATATTTTTTATTTCAATTATAATTAGAATTTTTAGTTCTTAAAATTTAAAATTATAAATTTTGTTTTTCAATTAGAATTACAATTCTTATTTTTTTTCAATTCTATTTTTTTCCTTTTTTTCTTTTTTTATGGTATTTTTTATTTTTTACAATATTTTTTCTTTTCTTCAGATAATTTTTTTAAAAAATAATTTGAAATGGACAACGTAATTTGAAATGATATTTTTTATTTGAATTAAAGTTAAAATTCTTATTTTTTTAAATTTTAATTTATAAATTTCTTTTTTTTCATATTTTTTCCTCTTTTTTCACTTTTTTATGGCATTTATTTTTTTTTCAAAATTTAATTCAAATTAAAAATTTAATTTTTTTAATTCAAACTTATAATTATATAATTTTTCTATTTTTTTCATTTTTTTCTGTTTTTATGAAATTTTTTTAGGCTATTTTTTTATTTGTTTGGAATATTTTTTAAATAAATTAATTTGAAATTGAGAAAGTGATTTCAAATGATATTTTTTATTTTAATTAATTTTAAAAAATTTATTTATTTTAAATTTTAAATTATAATTATTATTTTTCTATTTTTTAAATTTTTGATTTTTTAATGGCACTTTTTGATTTTTAAATTTTTTATTGTTTTGAACATTTTTGGAAAGAATTTGGAATGATGTTTTTGAATTAAATTTAATTTTTTTATTTTTTTAAATTTAAATTTATAATTTTTGTTTTTTTTGCATTTTTTCTTTTTTTTTTCTTTTTCTATGATATTTTTAATTTTTTAAATTTTTAAGATTTTTGTTTAGATATTTTTTAAAAAAATTAATTTGAAAAGAAAAAAATCATCTAAAATTATCTTTATTATTCGAATTAAAAATTTAAATTTTTATATTTTAAATTTCATTCAAAATTAAAATTTTTATTTATTTATAAATTAAAAATTTTAAAATTTATTTTTTTTCTAATTTTTTTTTATTTTTTTTTGTTTTGAGAGAAAAATTAGAAAATGCTATTTTGAATGACGTTTTTAAAAATGTCATTCAAAATGGTGTTTTTAAAAACGACATTTTAAATGATATTTTTAAAAATATCATCTAAAATGATGTTTTCTTTTTTTTTTTTAGACGACGTCTACATGAAAAATATGGATGACGTGGTTTGGAGAAAACATCATTCAAAATAATATTTTTTTATATTATTTTTATAAATAAATTAAAATATATATTATTTAAATAAATAATTTTTTTTATATTATTTAGAAGAAAGGCTATCTCATATTCAATCAACGATGGAATCACCCTCAACAAAAAAAAAAAAAAAAAAAATCTCCTTCATTTATAGCTCATGTCTCATCCAAATGACATGGAGAGATGAATCTCGGCATTGAAGAGATGAAAACCCCTAATAACCAACAACCTCCGGATGACATGGACCGCACCATTCCTGTCATTCTCAATGCTTCTGTCAAAATTGACCTGTATTTCATCAATTCCAGATTGCGCGTTATCCGCCATGGATATTCGTGAGATTTGCAATAATTTCTCCCTTCCGTGGGACGGCCGCTGGCTTATCACAAGACAAATGGTACTGATAGACGAGACTTTCTAGGTTCCACGAAGCAAAAGGAGAAATGGCAATGCTGGAATGGTTTCTAGTGCTCGGAATTTCGGCAGCTACAATCCTGGTGCATGGCCAGTCAGGTATGAATGCTAGTGTCTATCCAAAGCTTATCGTTCCCCTGCTTCCTTTGATGCAGAAAGCACAGTTTCTCCGTCCTTTTTTTTTTTCTGGATGCAAAGAAAGCACGGTTGTATTCTAGTTTAGGATATCCCTTGTTTTTGTTCTTTCTACCTGTCTGAAACTAAAATCTAGTCATCTAATTCTACAGAATTGATTCCCTTATCAGTCTATGGGCCCTTCTTGCAGCTCTACCCAAGTTTTCTAGCATTTTTCATAGAGTTGGCTATGAGTGTTATTTGTTCACAAAAATTTATAAGTCCGGCACCCAGTAATTTTTTTAAAAATATATAAACTATCATTTTGGCTACCATAGATAAGGCTAAATAGGGCTTAAGAGCAAAATCTATTACAATGTGAAGCCGAGATCATAATTTGCTCATATGACATCCAATCGAAATGCTCTTTTTTTTTAAAAAAAATTGAATATCTTTTCAACATCTATGACCTAATGCTCCACACTTTAAAAGGGATTGCCTTAACGATCAATCCTAGACTCCAACATTTAGATCTTGAGATGGACCGATCAAACTAAAAATTTATTATTTGAAGTAGAAATTTGATCGAATGTATCATCTAATCTAAAAAGAATCAGATGGACTGACAGAAGTAAAAATTGATAGAGAAATCGAAATCTACCTCCCAAAGAATATTAGCTTTTTTAAGTTTATTTTAACTAATCAAATCTATTTTGAAAAAAATAACTAGAAAGAAAAATCCGAACCAAATTATACAAGAATGGATCTTATCATTATAAATAAATATTAAGTATCTTATCATAGTTTTCAACTATCAATAAAAGAAAATGAGACTTAAGTCTTACTTTCACAATTATTCAATCTTCTTGTAAATTTCTTTTGAGATATTTGAGTTGAACATGTTTAGAAAATTCTTTCTTCTCCCTGATATGATCATTACAACAGAATCACTATGAACTATTATAAAAATAGCATAATCCAAAAAATATAGTTATAACATAATCTAAAATAAAATTCATAATTATTTAACTGAGATGTTAACCTGTTATAGGACCCTTATTCCTTAGCTACCGTTGAATGAAGTATTGATTTTCAGGTCTTGGTGAAGAAATTCCTACTTCTCAATTCAAAGTATATCCATCATCATAATCAAAGATCTGGTAAAGATTTCAGATTTATAGCTTGTAAGCTGCTGCATTAGATAGAGGGAATACACAAGTAAATTTACACGCATAATTCAAGTTTACCTTTTGTTTTAGAAAAATATCGCATGACTTAAGGTAGTCTTTCTTGACTCCACCGTCTCGGTAACCGAGTTGTGCTTCCCAGACCATTTTACGTGAGCATAGATGTTGAGGAACAGGACCCATTCTATGATTAATTGAGGATTTTCCAAGCAACATTGGAGTCTTACTGCCATAGAGACTACGATTGTGCCTAGAGATCAGGTTTCTTTGAGCAAAGTGCGTCGAGATAAGTTAAGCAACTAAACTCCCTCGTTGTAGTAAATGAAATACCTTTTCGTAGATTACCAAGCCTCGAATACCTATATGAGACATGAAAGATGTAAAGGATGGGAAAACTTGATGTAATAATTAATCATATTTTCATTCTCATTTCATTTTCCAAATCAAATAATGGAAACCTTAGTCTCTTTCCTTTAATCTCTCCGCTGTATCCATTGCAGGAGATACAATGACGCCGACCAAATCCATTGTGGATGGACAAACCTTAATCTCGGCAGGTGGGACCTTCGAACTGGGCTTCTTCAGCCCCGGTGACTCGAAGGGTCGATACTTAGGGATACATTACAGAGGCACTCCAGATAAAACAGTTGTGTGGGTTGCCAATAGAATCTCTCCCCTCAATGGCTCCACTGGGGTTCTCAATCTCACGGGTGATGGAAATCTCGCACTTCTAAACAGCACCGGATATATTATTTGGTCGACAGGCACATCAAATGCAATTAATCCCGTTGTACAGATTGTAGACTCGGGAAATCTTGTCCTGATTGAAGGAACTTCGAAGAATTTATTGTGGCAGAGCTTTGATCATCCAAGTAACACACTTCTACCAGGTATGAAGCTTGGGTGGGATTTAAGAACCAATGTTGACAGGCATCTCACGTCATGGAGGAATTCCTCTGACCCTTCGCCAGGGGACTTCTCCTACAAGATACATGTTAATGCACTACCAGAGCTTTTCTTATGGAGAGGATCTGTCCCAATATATCGCAGTGGACCCTGGAATGGACGTGGATTTAATGGCATTCCAGAGATGCAAACAAATAACATGTTCTGGTTTAATCTAACTTCCAATGAGTATGAGACCACCTACACCTACGAAGTACAGGACAATTCTATTCTATCTCGTATTTTGTTGAACGAGAATGGAGTGGTTAAGCATTTGGTGCTATATAGACCAAAGCTTAAATGGGACCTATACTGGCAGCATCCGGAAGAGCAGTGCGACGAGTATGCTCACTGTGGAGCTAATAACTTATGCAGTACAAGCTACGTATCGGCCTGTGATTGTTTGAGGGGATTCAGTCTTAAGTCTCCACAAAATTGGAGATTGAGAGACAGTTCTGATGACTGTGTAAGGAGAACAGCTTTAAATTGTTCATCGGATGGTTTCTTTGAGCTGCAACAAATGAAGTTGCCTGATACGTCAAATGCCACCGTGCACAGCAACAAAAGTCTGGAAGAGTGTGAAGACTGGTGCCTGAAGAACTGCACTTGCAGCGCCTATGCTATCATTGAAGGGAGCGGATGTGTAACATGGACCGGAGATCTCGTCGATATTCGACTGTTCACCGAAGGAGGAGAGAGTCTATATGTTCGGCTTGCATCTTCTGAATTAGGTAACGATTATTTCCTGAGAGGGGAAGGAAAAGGCGCGAGTCAGGTGTGGAATGTACCAGTAATATAGACTACATTTGGAACTTTTTAGGAGCGGGATATGGCTGTTGGGTTGCATCGGATGACGAAAGAAATTATCCTTTATTGAGAGAAAGGGGGGTAGATGACTAAAGAGATTATCATAGACCTCTTAACATATTTTGTTGGTTTTGTCCAAATAACCATATTGTTTTACTTTATATGGTTCTAAGTGAATGTGACTTGGTGATATAGTTCTGTTAAGTTTGTGATCATCAGCACGCTGAATCTAGAAACATTGTCTTATGACAGAGTGGAAAGAAAATTAGTATATCTGTTCTAACATACTTGTCGGAAAATACATTTATATGATAGGTTAGTGTAGACCAAGATATCTAACTGAGATTCCATATCATAAGAAATGTACCCGAAGCGAAAGTCCTGATTCCAAAAATTTGTTGTGCAGGTCAGATAAGGGGTAATTACCGTAAAAAGAAGCTTGTCATAGTCATCATCATTTCTTCGCTGGCAGGGTTTCCTCTACTTGTGTGCTGTATTCGACTTCTGTGGAAGAAGAACAAAAAAAGAAAGCAAGGTACCTTTACCTACACAAACAGACATGATCTATCATTTATACAAGCTATATTATACAATATTAATGAATTTTAGTTCTGGTATTAGCATTGATTTCTTCAACATTTTTCAGAACCGACTTCATCAACATTTGGCACTAAGAATCCATCAAACAATTTTATGCCTGCTACTGTAGTAAAATAGTATTCAATGCTCAAGCTAACAAGTAATATGATTTTATCCAGGTTGCGCAATGCATAGAATAATTAAGTTGACATCATTCATGAGTCCATTAGAAGTGCAATGTATTGGTCCCGTGCACCAAATAGCTTTCTTTAGATAATTTAAGGCACCAATGACCACTTCATCTATGTCACACTATTTTAGTCAAGTTACAAGCATTTCAGTCCTATCCTAATACTCTAGTTGATTTCATTAGACCTAGTTTGTGGATGCCTTGATACATCACAATCCTTCTTGGAATTGGCATCTAAGAAAAGCTAAACAAGGAATGGAAATTTTTATTTTCCTACTTCACTCTTCCAAACCAAAACATATGAACAAATGTCAGGCTCATTGTGATTAGGGGCAGCAATTGGGTTGGGCCAAACATGAGATCGGTCAAAAATTCATCTATCCAAATCTAACCTGTTTATTGAACAGGTCCCCATGCTTGATCATTTTATTAAACAAGTAATCCGCACCGACCTACAATAAATTGAATCAAGTTACATAGGTTAAGCATTGCCACCTCTAATTGTAATGGAAGGGTGTTTTAAGGTTCTACAAAAAGGTTCGATTGAGTGTTTCCCTTTTAGAAAAAGTTGTGGCCAAGAAATAATAATTAGTGAACATATTGATCAGTAAATGATCCCTAGGGATAAAAATTTGATGCAGTAAAATCAATATGGTGGAAAGCTGCTAATTCTCTTGTTCTCTTCCTCCATTTAGCACCTTAATATTTAGAGTCTGCCGTGGCTCAATTTTATTTAAACAAACACTAATTTCTCTCATGATTCTGTATCCATTTTTTACGTTCTGTAGATAATTTTTTTGTTTAGCTTTGAGTTTGTGGTGTCTCAAAGGGAGGAAGCTTTAGCTGCGAATCGTCATTGGCTATCCTCTTGATGGGTTTTTGGTATCCAAAAAATGCCTAAGACAAGTCGTGTGCATATCACTTTCAAGAGCTGCTGAAGCTCTATGGCCACTATTGATGGCAGATGCAACTCTTTAGGTGTCACCTATTTTCAGATAATGGTTTAGAAGTAACTCAGAATAATTTTATGTAAATAAGAAATGAATACAATATATATTCTCAAAAACCAAAAATAAACTCAGAGAAAACTTTCAAACTCGTTTTAAGCAAATATGGAAAGCAATAGTATGCAAGGAAACATATGCTTTAGATGTACTGGAAAAGACGCATAAAAGAAATCCTGACCTGGGACCGGACCATGTGAATCCAGTGTCCCAAAACCTGTATCACCGCAGCACAATCCAATGTCTCCCCAATGAATATGGTTCTGGTGGAGAAAATAGGGCCCCACATTTTACACGATGCCCAAAATAGAGAATAGTACGGCAGCTATTCAACACCAACAGCTTGTAAGTCAGCTAGTTGGTACCCAATCCCTCCAAGTGAGAGGTCTCATATTCAAACCTGAGTAGTGGCGCCATGGATCAAAAGACCAACAACTCGTTAAAAAATAATAATAATAATAATACCAACGGCTGATTAAGCCACATTCACAGTGGTCCCATGATCCAGTGTTCATCCCAAATGCAAAACATGCATATATTAGTCGTCGGTAGTATAATATTATAAGCTCCAGAAAAACCACAGAATATATTAATGTCAGCCCAGTTGCGAATAAAACTAACACATCCCAGTTGACAACCATTTTCAATTGTATTAAATGCTTTTGTCTTGAATATATTGTATTCTTTTTTTTTTTTTTGATGAATTGGAGAGTAGTGGGGACAACCGACTAGTCTCGAATATATTGTATTCACATATCGAGTTTTAATATTTTTCTTCACATGTTGCCGCTAGTAGCTGGCAATTCTACCCATCTACATTTCATTGGCATATTATTTTGAAAACAAATTTTCATGGCACTTTGCATTTGTTTTTATTATGTTCTGCAGGCTTGTTCTACATTGACGATGACTACAAAATTTCCTCAATATTGTTTCATCATTAATCTGCTAATTAGGTACATACATGTGTGCGCGCGTGTGTGTAATGAGGAAAGACACAGATAGGGGCCCCACAACCCATTAGTATAAATGATATTTGCAGGCCAATGGAGGAAGAAACTACGATGTATTCGATGATCTCTACTGAACCATGGCATGACTGTCAGCTTTCTTTCCAGTGCAGAGTGACACCCAAGTTTTAATTGATCTAAGCACGGTTTCTAAGACAGACCTTGCTGAGCTCTGATTGTTACCTAGTATATTCTTTAGCTCCTGACACCTAGCACTCTGTCAACCATGAATTCCACATTTGTACCCATGTGAATACATACTTGTGAATGAATTAAAATAATTGCTGTCTTGAATGTAATTTTTGTTGTTCTATTTACAAGTATTATTTTTCTTTTTGTTTTGAAACATTTTGGGATGGAGATGCAAGTACAGTTGAATTCAAGAAGCTCGCATAATTGATCTTGTTATACTAAATTTTCATGCTAGGTGAAACACTTAGCATCCACTACAGGGAAAGCAGAGGAAACGAGCTAGAGTTACCTTTATTTGATATACATACAATAAGAACTGCCACCAATAACTTTTCTGAAGATAATAAACTTGGAGAGGGTGGATTTGGCCCTGTTTACAAGGTAATCTTTTTGACTATAGGGCATAGTGCTGTTTGATCCTACAGTTACAAAAGATACAAACTCTTTGGAAAAAGAGCATTGTGGAACTCACCTAAATGTAGAAATTAGCAGGGTCAGTTGGAAGATGGAGAAAAGATTGCTGTCAAGAGGTTGTCCAAAGATTCTGTGCAGGGCATAAATGAATTCACAAATGAGGTGTTGGTGATAGCCAAACTTCAGCACAGAAATCTTGTTCGCCTTCTTGGCTGTTGCATTGAAGGAGAGGAACGATTGCTGGTGTACGAGTACTTGCAAAATACAAGTTTGGACTATTTCATATTCGGTTTGGTCTTTATCCCTGAACCATTTGACTACTTCATGCCCTATATACAATGCAATGTTTGATGGACATCTCACAGGCTTAGCAGCTATATTTGTTTTAGTTGATCATAATTTATATTTGGACTTCTGCTTAGGTCTTCCATGTAGGTCAACTATGCAGGATTTTAGAAAACCAGGACTGGATTGATGAGGCAATGGATTAACAATTAAGATGGATATCTTGTTTTTCCATATCAGGTGAAATTATTTCAAACATAATAATTTAATATATATATATATATTAGAAAGCAGAAACCAAGAGAAGATTGATTAGAAAATGAAGCTGTCCACTTAAGCAGCCAAGTCTCATCTGTGCATGCCATGTGGACTCTTCTACCTAAAAGCATTGAATGCAAGTCTTATATTCTCAATGAACAGAATTAAAACCCACTTATGTACATTAACTGATGTTATTAAAATCTGCCATTATTAACATTAAGAATATGGACGGACATTATGTTGCTATTCTTAAAAAATCTTTTTTCAAACATGATCAATTATATGATCTACAAACCCATGCGCAACACGCGGGCTCAAAACTAGTTGCTAGTTAAAGCTTAGACTGCATGAAGAATATCCATTTGACTTTTCATACACTACATAGATTTTTATCAGTCAAAAAAAAAGGGTGGATGTGGTATGAATTTGTAGGGACTGAAATTATGATAGAATGCATTTTAGTTAATCAAGTTGGTTATTTAAAGGATGAGCAGAGGTGGTGCTGATGATGGCAGTAGATAATCTGATTCCTCTAACTTGGCACTTCCTTTGCCCTTAATCTCACCACTATGCATTAGACCTCCTATTGAAATGAAATGGCAAGAATCTGAACCTCACATCCTTGCTAATAAACTAAGGTGCCAAATCATTTTATTTCAAATTGTATAAGGTTCTGCATATAAGGCATTTTTCCTTATGCTAAATACATGTGCAACTTATGATTATAAGGTTAATCATGGATTTAAAGAGTATCATATAGGTAAATGATAGATTATATTTATTTGAAATATGTAGTGGACTTATCTCAAAGGGAAAAAGGTAAAGAACAAGTAGCTAAGTTGAATTTCAGAATACATTTGTCAAGCTAACAATGAGTGTAACTTTGGACCAGATAGTAAAAGAAGTGCATTTTTGGACTGGCAAAAGCGCCTCGACATCATCTTAGGAGTTGCTCGAGGACTTCTTTACCTTCACCAAGACTCTAGGTTGAAAATTATTCACAGAGATTTGAAGGCCAGCAATATTCTTCTTGATGAGGAGCTGAACCCAAAAATCTCAGACTTCGGTACTGCAAGAATTTTTAAGGTTGACCAAATTGAAGAGAATACAAATAGAGTTGTTGGGACATAGTAAGTACATAAGTGTATCAACTCATAAAGTATAAATCTGAGTGCAATATCCTAGTTGCATAAACTAATTTTGCTAATGACATGCAGTGGATATATGTCACCGGAGTATGCAATGGGTGGTATCTTTTCAGTGAAATCAGATGTCTTCAGCTTTGGTGTTCTAGTGTTAGAAATCTTAAGCGGTACGAAGAATAGAATGATCAATCAAGCAGAAGCTTGTGTAAACCTTTTAGGACATGTAAGTACTTGAATGCAATAATGTCATCATTCTAAATATGACTTCTAGTTGTTCATTCTAACGGACATGGATTATCACAGGCATGGAGACTATGGATAGAAGGTAGATGCTTGGAAATTCTTGATGAAGCAGTGGGATGCGCATATCCAGAGTCTAAAATATTACGGTGTATTCAAGTGGCTTTCTTGTGTGTGCAAGAAAGGAGTGAAAATAGACCAACAATGACAGAGGTAGTGCTCATGTTAAGCACTGAAAGTGCACTGCTACCTCAGCCTGAAAGGCCAGGCTTCTGCATAGCACCTCCTTTGATGGAAAGAGATTCATCTTCCAGCAATAAACTTACAGTTACAATTGAAGGTCGCTAGAAATCTGTGACATGAGTTCTCTTTTTTTTTTTTTTGTGTGTGTGTGTGTGGGGGGGGGGGGGGGGGGGGGCGGAATTCATGGACTTCATTCTACAAATATATTTATCAGGCAGAGTTCCAACTATCTTACTATGATTTTAATTGTTCATATGCCTCTTTTGTGGGGGGATACCAAATGCCTTTTTTCATTCTTTATAGATATAATTAAGGATTTCATTGAAAAAAATGTCCAAAGTAGCAAATTCTCCTAAGTTTCACAGTGATAAGATTAAGAGATTCAGGAGTAAGAAAGAAAAAACATTGCTTGCAGACACAGATATGGTTCGCACAACCAATGGATTTAAAGAAAAGAATATATGCAAATACTGTTCCTATACAAACAACAAGAATAAGTGAAGAAGAAACAAGAACCAATTATGTTATTGTCCGTGACAGTGACTGAAAAGGAATAAAACCTCAGGAAATATTACACACAATATTTTCGCAAATGCAGTAGTGATATTAAAACTAGTTCACTGGCATCAAAAAACATTATCTTTAGATTTTCTGATGATAAAATATTAGAACAGAATATATTTTCACCTGAGTTCTTCCAACAGAGTCCCTTGGGTTGGAGAATTTGTCACTCGATCGGTAATGCTAAAATAAATGATCTATAACTTAATGAAATTTCATATATCTTTTATATCTTCTTACAATATCCTATTCCTTACTTCCTTCTCTTTTTTGTTTGAGGCAAATGGAGGCTGAGGAGCAGCCACCTGACTTTATTAGGGAAGGGAAAAGAATATACAGGTGCTGCCTCCATTGCTGGAGGCAGACAGTAACAGTGACAGACTATCCCAAAAAAAACACCACCCTAGATGGTGGAGAACAAAAAAACCACCAAGCCTCTAACAGGAAATAAACAACAAGGAAAGAAAGCCTCAAAAGGCCACCATCAGTCAACAGAATTTTAAGGAACAGAATCTGGCAGGCTTCTGACTTGATTCCAGATTTTTCCATGCTCGACCAGGAGGTTATCTTTGCAGAGGGTGGACCACAGATTGAAGAGATGAATCCCATGGGTTGCAATAATGGCTGAACAAGAGCGTTTGTTGAGAAAAATTCTCGCATTTCTCTCATTCCAGCAAACCCAGGTTATTGCTCCAATGAGCATGAGCATCACAGGATGGGATTTCTTGGAGAAGTTCCGATGAAGCCAACTCATGCACAGGCTCTCAAAGCTAGTATGGGAAGGCAATACCTGCAGCAGTAAGCAGACATTTCTCCAGATGTCGCCAAAAAAAAATTGCAATCCGAGAACAGATGATCTACCGACTCCACTCCACTTTGACATAGAACACATCCACCAAGGTTCTTGTTCAGTTTCCTGGAAAGAAGATCCCAGGTGCAGAGCATTTTTTTCCAACAGAGCCATAAGAAACATTTGATTTTCAGGGGAACGCAAAGGTCCCAAAGAGAGCCTGCAAATCTGCACCTTACGCCTGTTGAGTTGAGGAAGTGGTACATTGATGAGCAGAAAAATTCTCCTTTGTTTTCCTGGGTCCAATCAGCTTGTCTTGTTGCTCGTCAAAGGCGATCGGTGCCAACATCGAAAGCAGCAGGAGAAGTTGCTGGTGGGTGCTCGGATGGACAACATCGAAGGTCTGAACGTCCATCTTTGAGATCTATGGTTGAAGAAATCATAAACTAACCCATTCTTTTTAGTGCTCTTTGCATACAAGGTGGGGAAAATGACTGTCAAAGGGGAGTCACAAAGCCAGGTATCTTTCCAGAACATGGTTTCTTTCCCATTTCCTATTTGAACCCAAACCCGGTTCCAAAAGGCCGGCAGCGAGTTGATCACATTCTTCCATAAGTTGGAACATCTTCGAGGTGGTGTCCAGCAAGGAGATCGTTTTACTTTTTATGGTAAGCAAACTCTATTTGACAACACCACAAACCTGAATCATGCTTTAGGAGCCACCAACCCCACTTAGCAAGGAGAGCCATATTCATCTGGGTAATGTCCTTGACCCCTAAGGCCCCTTCATCCTTCTGGCGACAAACCATTCCCCAATTTACTTTGCAAGATACACCATAAGCTAAGGAAGCACCAGACCATAGAAAGGATCTTCTACACCTATCGATCCTTTTGATGACCCACACCGGAAGTTTGAAAAGGGACATGAAGTAAAGGGGAAGAGCAGTGAGAGCTGAATTGATTAATGTCAGCCTACCGCAAAAGGATAGATGCTTAGATTTCCATGAAGCCAGCTTCCTTTCTAATTTTTGAATGAGAAGAAGCCAATCAGCCTTGGATGGTTTCGCGCCACAGAGAGGTAAGCCTAGGTATTTGAACTTATGCGCAACCTTAGGACAGTTGAGCCATAAAGCACAGTGTCTAATTGAATCAGAACTTCTTCCAATGCAAGAAATGGACCTCTTCCGAAAATTCACCGATAAACCAGAAATTAACTCAAAGCATAAGAGGATAATCTTCAAGACAGCACAATATTGCCTTTCAGCTCTAAGGAACACAAGGGTATCATCAGCATATTGCAAGATTTTTGTCCCACCACAACGCCAAGGATTGCCCGCACCCTCATAAATTTTTGCTGCTGCCGCTGCGTTCAGCATTTTGCAAAGGGGGTCCACCGCAAGGATGAAAAGAAAAGGAGAAAGTGGGTCACCTTGTCTTAACCCCCTCTTGCAAAAAATCCAATTGGTGAGCTCGCTGTTGATGTTCACAGCTACTTTAGAGGAGAGGAGAATATTGGAGACCCAAGAGATCCAGCGAGGGGGAAAGTTCCTATTTGCAAGGAGATGGATGAGGAAGCGGGAACCGACTCTATCAAAAGCCTTCCTAAAATCAAGTTTACAAACCGCCCCATGAGTTTCAAATCTTCTTGAGTGGTGGAGAATTTCATTTGCACAGAGGACATTGTCCATGATACATCTTCCTTTGATAAAAGCTGTCTGAGAAGGATAAATAAGGTCCTGAAGATAAGGTTGAAGATGGTTTGCCAAAATTTTGGAAATAATTTTGATACAGCTATGCACCAAACTGATCGGCCGGAAGTCCGACGGGTCCTTAGCCGCCTCAATCTTAGGAATAAGACTAAGAATGGCATAATTAAGTCCGTCTAAATCCAAGTTTTGATCATAGAGTTGCTGAAATAAAGCGAACACATCCTCACAAACAAGGTCCCAGAAGTTCTGAAAGAACACCATGGTGAATCCATCGGGACCGGGGCTTTTGTCTCCCTTGAAACTGAACACAGACAATTTTATTTCCTCTCGAGAGAAGGGCGCATCTAACTCGGTGAGGCAAGGGCCAGAGGGATAGAGTAGCGACCAGTCCAGATCGAAATGTTGAGCTTCCGCTTCATCAAAGATATTCTTGAAGAAATCAACAAAGATTCTCTTGACTGACTTCATATCTGAGAATTCTGCACCATTCCATTCAATGCAAGATATCCAATTGAGCTTCCTTTTGAAATTTGCCATTTTGTGAAAGAATGCATGTTGTCACCTTCCTTAAGCCAATGAATTTTGGATCTCTGCTTCCAATGGACTTCCTCCTCTTTAGACAATTGATATAATTTCCGTTTACAAGTGTTGCGCAGATCCCTTTCTTCAGCTGAAAGCGGAGAAGACTCTTCTTTCAGGTCCAGATCATGTACAGTCAAGAGCAGCTTGTCTTTGGCTGATCTAAATGCTGAATTGGTACTTGCAGCCCAAGTTCTGACGGCCCCTCTAGCTGCCTTCAACTTCTGTACAAGGTTTGCTGCAGCATTTCCACTAGAACCCACAGCAGCCCAAGAATGAGCAATGACCTCCCGGAGACCTTCCTTTCCAACCCAACATCGGTCAAATCTGAACATTCTTTTTGGCAATTTTTGACTCCCTAAAGATAATTTGATTGGTACATGGTCCGAGCAAGGGTTGGCCAAGGCTTCAAGAAAGGAATGCGGGCAGCAGTCCTCAATCTCAAGACAAGATCAGAATCCTGTCTAGCAACACAAAGGTTGGTTGCTCCCTCTTGTTGCTCCAGGTGAACAACCTCCCTTTGAGAGGTAAGTCAGTGAGTTGCGCCGCTCAGATGAAGTCACAAAAAGTAGTCGAGACTTTGCTTGGCTGAGGTGGTCCAGTCCTATCCTCAACTCTACTGATAGCATTAAAATCACCCCCCACAACCCAGGCGCCAGGGATGGATGCATGAATATCCCCGAGTTCTTGCCAGAAAAGTGGTTTGAGACAGCACTCAACCGGACCATATACACATGTGAAGGACCAATTTAAGTGAAGAGCTCTATCCCACCAATGAACTGTAACAGAGAACCTCCTGCTATCTGTATGAGAGACATCAAGTCTACTTTCATCCCAACCAATGAGAATGCCACCTGCGGAGCCCCTGGCATTACAGGCTGCCCACCTGTTGATCTTGGAACAAGAAAGGGACCTCAAGATGCCTGCGGAAGGGTTTTCGAGTTTTGTTTCTTGAAGGCCAACAACAAAGCAGGTATTGGATTCAAGGAGATCTTGGACAATTTTTCTTTTTACAGGATCACTGAGACCCCTTACATTCCAACAGACCATCGACATGATATGCCAGCTAAGAAACCGTACATAAGACGAAGGAAGACAGTAATGTGCCAAGGTGAAGGACAACTTTCCCCGAGAAATATCCCTAGAGGAGCATGTGACATCCATAGATAGACGCACTATAAGTGGAAGGAACAAGACGAGAAAACAAGGAGATAACTAGGTAGTCACTGTGACAGACCATATCGTAATTGCGATTCCCACCCAACTCAAAACAACAGGCTTTGAGATAAACCATGGATGTCAGAGGTGCCAAGGCAGACACACACCAACACTTTTTTCCTCCAGACTGAGAAGCGAATTGGTGAAGTTGTCAGCATCCGCATCCGCAATTTTTACGCATCCGCAATTTTTACACCCGACTTCCTAGCCCAGTCTAGGATCAAGTCCGGCTCAGTTGAGTGAAGCGGGAGTGCCACTACAAGAAAATAGGATTTAAGCGACCACAAAATCGATTGCAAAAAAAAAAAATTGTTAATTTATTTTGTAATCGATTTAAATCGGTTGCAAAAATTCTGGTTGCAAAATATTTTGCGACCGATTTTTTCGGTCGTAAAATTTTGCGACCGATTTAGCGATCGAAAAATAAAAAAATAATTTAAATTTTATAATATTTTATTTGTTAAAAATCGATTGCAAAAATCGATCGTAAAAATCGATCACAAAATCGAATGCTAAATTTATTAAAATATTTTTTATTAATAAATCGATCGCAAAAACAGTCACTAATTATTTTTTAAATTTTTTTATTAATAAATCAATAGCAAAATCATTCGCTAATTATTTTTAATTTTTTTAATTAATTTATCATTGCAATATCGATCACTAATTTTGTTAAAATATTTTTTATGAATAAAATCGATCGCAAAACCGATTGTTAATTATTTTTAAATTTTTTAATTAAAAAATTGATTTTAAAATATGTCGTAATTTATTTTTTATAATATTTTAATTTTCAAAATCGATTGCAAAATCAATCACTAAATTTTTATTTCATATTTTTATATTATTTTTATATTATATTTTTATTTATTATATATTTTATTTTTATATTATTATTTAAAATAAAATTCGGCCGATGTGGTCCATGGAGCGAGGCATGGACCAACGACTGGTTTCTCGAGGTCCATTATGGACCGAAGGGTGTTTTTCGTCCGTTTCTCACAGCTCACCTCTCTATGGACCGACGAAGGTTGACGCCAGTGACAACATGGAGCATGGTGAGGGGAGGCCATCGTGGGCGGACCAGCAAGGAGAGGCCATCATGGGCGGTCATCGAGGGGAGGGGGGCCGTCGCGATGGGGCCAACGACGGAAGGCCGTCGTGGGCGGTCGCTGGGGAGGAGAGGGGGGCCTATCACAGGCGGGCCAGTAAGGGGAGGCTGAAGGAGGGGCCATCGCGAGCGAGCCAGTGAGAGGAGGCCGTCATGGACGATCGTCAAGGAGGGGAGGGGGGCCGTCGCGGGTGGGCCGTCAAGGGGAGGCTGTCATGGGCGGTCACTGAGGGGAAGAAGGAATTCGAATGCCGGAGAGGGGGGGCCATTGCAGGCGGGCCAGCAAGGGGAGGCCATCGCGGACGGTCGTTGGGAAGGGGAGGGGGGGCCGTCACGAACGGGCCAGCAAGGGTTGGCCATCACGGTCGATCGCCAGGAAGGGGAAGAGGGGGTTTGGGTACAACTGTGGTTGGGAGAAGGGGGTTATAAAGAAGATTTAGCAACCAATTCATCAATTGCTAAATCGGTCTCTAAAAATAAAGGCACCAATTTTTCTTTTCAAAATTCAAATTTGCAATCGATTTTTCGGTTGCAAAATATGAAAAGATTTTATGACCGAAAAATCAATCGCAAACTTAAATATAGAATAAAAAACAATGCAAAAATTTTGCGATCGCAAAATTGATATTTTGCAATCAAAAAATCAATCGCAAACTTATTTATAGATTAAAAAATAATTCAAAAATTTTGCGATCGATTTTTCGATTGTAAATTTTTTTAATATTTTACAACTGCAAAATCGATCGCAAATATATTTTACAATTGAATATAATTTTTTTTATTTTTCTCTGAATATGGTATAATTTTGAAATTTAAAATCCATCTCACCATTCACTATCTAAATAATTATCGTTAGAGTATCGTCATAAAAGACCACCTCGATCTGATAGCCCTAGCTATGTCGATTAATAATATTTGATTTCAACGATCATGAACGACTGCATAATGATTTGATAGATAGAGACTACGGATGGGTCCGAAAATCTGCAACGATGATCTCAATGATATTCGTAGCACAGTATCAAAATTTTACTTCAATCGAATATCATTATCATGGTTAATTTGGCATGAGATGATTTAGGTCGTTGAATAAAAAATAAGTAATCAAAAGATCAAACGACATCCGATTATAAGATGATTTTTTAGATAAATGATCTTTGCTACTACTTTGATCGTTTGTATGGTAGTGATTGTAAAATTCAAACCGCACATATATGAATAATCCAAAACTATATATCTCTTGATACTCATTCTTAAAGTTCTTAAGTAATTATACTTGTGCTTTTGTAAGATCTGCTTAACGTGAACGGTTCGTACATGCACGGTTTGAATTTTACGATCACCACCATACAGATAATTAAAGTAGCAAAGATTATTTATCTAAAAAATCACTTTATAATCGAATGCCATTTGGCCTTTTGATCAGTCATTTTTCATTTAACAATCCATATCATCCCATGCTAAATTAATCATGATAATGATGTCCGATTGAAGTAAAATTTTGATAGTATGCTACAAATGTCATCGAGATCATCGTTGTAAATTTTTGAACCCATCGATGGTCTCTATCTATTAGATCATCATACGGTTGTTCGTGACCATTGAAATCAAATTTTATTGCTTGACATAGCTAGGACTATCAGATCGAGATGATCTTTTGTGATGATATTCTAACGATAATTATTTAACTAATGAACGATGAAGATAGACTTTAAATTCTAAAATTATTACATATTAAAAAATAATAAAAAAAATTATATTCGATTATAAAATATATTTGCGATCGATTTTTTGATTGTAAAATATTAAAAAAATTACGATCAAAAAATCAATCGTAAAATTCTTGAATTATTTTTTAATCTATAAATAAATTTGCGATCGATTTTTCGGTTGCAAAATATTAATTTTGCAATTAAAAAATCAATAACAAAATTTTTGAATTATTTTCTATAATTAAGTTTGCGATTGAGTTTTTGGTTACAAATTTTTTTTAATATTTTGCAACCAAAAAATTAGTCGCAAACTTATTTATAGAATAAAAAACAACTAAAAAAATCTTATGATAGATTTTTCGATTGCAAAATTTTTATTTTGCAACCAAAAAATTAATCGCAAACTTATTTATAGATTAAAAAATAATTCAAAAATTTTATGATCAATTTTTTGATCGTCAATTTTTTAATTATTTTACAATTGAAAAATCGATCGTAAATATATTTAAATTAAAAATAATTAAAAACTTTTACGATAGATTTTTTGGCTACAAAATATTAAAAAAATTTACAACTAAAAAATCGATCGCAAACTTATTTATAGATTAAAAAAATTCGATCTAGAATAGTCTATTATCTTTGGGATAAACCATGATCTGAGTACGATTCATGCTCTTGAGATAGATTATCTTTAGGTCATAACTTTTTTATGGTATCTAAATCAATTTTGACTAGCCTATAACTTTAAGAGACGAACCGTGATCTATGGATACGGACCGTGCTCTCTAAGATAGGTTATATCTCTATTGATTAGATACGTAGCAAAGATATGATAAAAAGGATACCATCTGTCTATTAAAAGAGCAGTTGAAATCCTGAGAACTTCCATATCTACAACCAATCTTTAAGTATTTCTCTTTATTTACTTGCTTTCTAGTTAATCTAAATAGTTTCTTAATTGCTTTCTACTTGATTCTTTAATTTAAATCCAAAACGACTCAACCATAATTAATACAGTCTCTGTGGATATAATCTCGACTCATCCTATCTATATAATTGTGAGTTAAATAATTATTTTTGATGCCTACAATAGCGATCAAATTTTGATACCATTATTGAAGATCGTATTTTAGTTGTTTCGAGTCTAAAAAAAAATTAAAAAAATCAAAAAAAAATTATTTATTGCTTTATTTTAATTGCATATTTTTATTTTCTTTAAATTTCTACCTTATATCGCTTTTCATTTGTGGTAGATTTACTGCTTTCTAGTTAGAGTACTTTAGAAGAATTTTCTGCTTCCTATAACATAGTGATTTACTACTTTTTATAACTTGAAATAACTTACTATCCTAAAATTAGATTTAATTGCTTTATTTATAGAAGATCTAGTTGCCTTTTAATCTTAGCCTAATTTACTTTTTATTTAGTTAGATTCTCTAAATCTCCTTAAATCTAATTAACTTAATTAAAACCTAATTGTTATTTTTTTGCTTTAAATAACCTAACATAAAAAAAAACAAATCCAACACCTTGTAATATTTAATTAATATATTAAAACTAATTAAACCTTAAAAGCTTCTTACTTGTATTGGACATCTAGTGTGTTTGCATTGTATCTTTATATAATTAATTTAAGGACATTTAACCCAATTAAACAAGATAAGATGGAGATTTGATCACCTTTTCTTAATCCAAAAACAACCATCTTGCATTTTTATTGATTTAAATTTTAATTTAAAATCAATTAGATGTTGGCCCCTAAGGACTCTTGGGCTCAATAGGACAAGAAATCCTAAGAATTGGATCGAATTAAGATTGATCAGTTTAACTGATATCTAGAAAAGTGGTTCAAGAATTACATCCCGAAGGAAGGTGGTACATTAATTAGTTCCGTTCGCTTATCTGATCAATTTAATTGGTATCTAAGGAAAATAATAGGGGGATCCCCACCAATCTTACACTTATCTGGCCAGATGAGTGGCTAGTCTTTTACTTGAAGTACTCGAAGGTGACCTTGCAATTAGAAGCTGTCTAGATTTAGAACAACCCTTAGCTAAAATTGATTGACCTACTTGATTGCTATTTGAAAATATCTAACCCAAATTAAATTCTTCACATCTATCATCTCTAGGTCTAGGACTCTCTTAGGATTCTCATCTTTAGAACTCTCTTTCTTCCTCTTCTCTTCTCTTCTTCTTCTCTCCCTCTTTCTTTAAATAAATTTTTTAAAAAAATTAATCAGAGCAATCCAATTATACCATATGGCTTCACCCCTAAAAGATACAATAGAGGAAGCTAACCCTAGAAGAATTTCTCAGGACCTAGTGCATACATATTGGGATCCTTTTGGAGTGGATGATTTTGATCTGGATGAATATGTTGAAAATATACACACATTATTAGAGCCATCTAATTTTAGCACCACTCCCCGATGCACTGAGAAATATGAGCCTTTACCTCCAATACCTACTCCAATAGCTCCCTCTTTAGAATCGCCATCAGTCCTAGAACTAAAGCCACCCTCAATCACACCTTGAGTATGTATGCATTGGACCATATGACATGCTCCCAATAATTAGTGCATCGAATCTAACTCCTAATACAAAAACTCAATTTAGAAGCATTTTAGAAGATATAGGAGAAATTCTCAATAAACAAGAGAATGAGAATGGGATTGCAAACCATCTTCCTAAAATTGATAATAAAGAAATAATGGACTTTATCAATAATGTGGTCGCAAACTATCTTCCTAAGATTGACAATCCAAAATCATTGAAATTTGTCAATCCAATATTCAACACGGGATAGGCAGAATCATGAAGTCTGATTGAAAACTTTAAACTTAAAGCTTGTTGAGAGACAATCCAATTTTTTAGTAGTCTTAATGAAAGTTTGATTGAAGACTTTAAACTTAGTACTTGTTGGAAGGCAATCCAGCTTTTATATTTGAATTTTTTTATTTTTAGCTTCCTTCTTTTTAAATATAGGACTAAATTGGGGGGAGAATCATTTTGAAAAAACTTCGAGTGAAATCATAAAGGTCAGACTGAACCAAATACACATCTAAGTCAGGTGACATCTCTTCTTTTCTTACTCTGTCTGTATCCTTTATTTTTCTTACTCCATTAAGGATAATGTCGATTAAGTTGGAGAAAGAGAATAATAATAATAATAATAAATTTTAAAGTCTTCGAATAAGTTAGTATTTAGCGGTTAGACATCCGATTATGCTAAAAAATCGAGCTGAATCCAGTATTTTTTTAAAAAAATAAATTGATGTACAGATTAGAGAGTTTATGAGATATTGAAGAATCAAATATTAAGAAAATCCAATAAAGAATTAAATCTAGAACATAAGCATTTTTTTTGTGAGCACTTTCAATTCCTCCTACCAGCATCAAAGAAGAGTTTACTTCCTATGGACTTATATAGAATGACTATACATTTCTTTATAAAAAAATTATTTTTAAAATAAAATAATTTTCAAGTACTTCATGCTGAGTAATCGGATCTGTTTGTCTAAGCATTGAGTTTCGTATCAAAAGATGTGAAGGACAAATAAGCTCTGTTGTAAAGCTAGTCTTAACTCATAGCCTGTTTGATTCGAGCTAATAAGTCCAAGAGATATTTTATATCTAGTACTCTAAAGCCATCTGATTCGGAAGTCATTGATTGAAAACTCACTATATGAGTCAGACAGAAAGCTTAAGGGGTTAAGATACTCAATAGCAATACAACGTTAAAGAAAAAAATCAATAAATAAAGAAAGAAAGTAATATTACACTTATTCATATGAAAATTAGATAATTTAGAGATAAAGATAAAGATAAATTAGAAAAAATTTAAAAAAAAATTAATATTCTTCACTTAATTTTTATAATGGTTAGTACTAATACCTTAATGATATGCCTCACTCACGTTTTATTGAACATCAATGGCCCTTTAGAAAATTGCTTGGTAAAATTCGAAACTAAGCTAAAAGGTGTCTAATTCTAGATCCTTTCTTTACTCGAGGACGAACAAAATTCAAATTGAAGAATGTGATGGATACTTAAATTAAGTCACTAAAAATACTAAATATTATTATAATTAATATTATTTTATTAAAATTTGATGTTCTCTAAATTATTTTGTAAGTGATTGGGAGTTTGAGTTCATACGATTCTAATTGAACTCAAATTGGATCAGATTTGAGTGAACTAGGCAACCAGCTTCTATTCCAGTGTGAATGCGATTTATTCATAAAGAGATTAGATGAAAGCTTAAGATTCAAGGGTCCAGATTAAAAGATAACCCTTCACATGGATTTAAGTGTGAACATGACTTAAATATCAAGGGCTCAAACTAAAAGATTACTCTTCATGAAGATCAAGTGTGAACGCGACTAATCATCTGACGAAGGAGAAAAAAGATGCTCCATCCAAAGGCTATCATTCAAGGACCACTCAACAAAACCCTAGAAGTCTCATGCCAACCCCTCTTCATAAGAAAACCTAGATGCCTCAAACTCCTTCACGCTAAATTGGAGCGCCCCATATCCTTTCTTTCTGACATACCTCCTCACAATTCTTACATGCCATAAACCCTAGACACCCACTCTCTATTCTTTATAAATACATACCCCTCTTCTCTTCCAAGGGACATACTCTCCCTTGTAGGGATCATCTCTCTCCAAGCCTTCCCCACGATATAATCCCCATAGCCTTAGATTCCACGCCACAATCCTTCTTCACACCAACCCTGTCTTTCCAGATTTTTAGCCGACCATAAGTCCAACCTTTTTCCTTTAAAGTCTACCGTCCCAACCTCCATTAGTCCCCTACAAACCATAAAAATCCCACATCCAAAAGCCTCCAAAAGTCCTCTAAACCTTTCTTCCTTTGCAGTCCTGCAGATTGAAGCCTAAAAATTCCAGCAACCCTATTCCACCTTCCAACCTCTTCCAAACCTACTTTTCTCAACCTATTCTCCACTAAATCTCCTCCTCGTGCTACTGAAGGTCTTCTCCAAGTCCCAAAAAAGGAATCTCCAAAGTTCAGAATGCAGATCGTGGTGAAGAATCTCACGATGGCCGGCTAGATAACCACCTCTTAGGAGCTCTATCTGTAATCTTTTTAGACGATATTTTTCATTGTGAAATCTTTCATATTTCTTTTCCTTCATGCAATAAAGAATTGTTTTTCATGCTTATATCTTTGTCTTTATTTACTTTGCATAAGTTGTCGATCTAAAATAGTATATTACCCTTAGGACAAACCGTAATCTATGGGTATGGTTCGTGCTCTTGGGATAGAATATCTTTAGATGACAACTCTTTTATGATATTTAAATCAATTTTGACTAGCCTATAACTTTAAGAGATGGGCCGTGATCTATGGGTGCGGACCATGCTCTCTAGGTTATATCTCTATTGATTAGATACATAGCAAAGGCATGACAAAAAGGATACCATCTGTTTATTAAGAGAGCAGTTGAGATCCTAAGAACTCCTTCCATATCTACAATCAACCTTTAAGTATTTCTCTTTATTTACTTGCTTTCTAGTTAATCTAAATAGTTTCTTGATTGCTCTCTACTTGGTTCTTTAATTTAAATCCAAAATGACTCAACCGCAATTAACACAATCCCTGTGGATACGATCTCAACTCACCTTATCTATATAGTTATAAGTAATTATTTTTGACGTCTACGATAGTGATCAGGTGGCCAGCCCGATGCCCAACACAAGCCACATTACCCTTGTATTTTACCAATTCCAAACTGCACGTTATCCTCAAGGGAAAGCCGCTGGCTTATCATAAGACAAATGGTACTGGCAGATGAGACTTTCTAGATGCCATGAAGCGAAAGGAGAAATGACATTGCTGGAATGCTTTCCAGTACTTGGAATCACGGCAGCTACAATCCCAGTTCACGGCCAGCCAGGTATGAGTGCCAGAGCTTATTGTTCCCTTGCTTCCCTTGATGCAGAAAGCACAGTTTTTCCCTTTTTTGTCCTTAATGCAAAAAAAAAAAAAAAAACAGTTGTATTCTAGTGTAGGATATCCCTTGTTTTTGTTCTTTCTACCTGTCTGAAACTAGAATCTAGTCATCTAATTCTTCAGAATTGATTCCCTTATCAGTCTATGGGCCCTTCTTGCAGCTCTACCCAAGTTTTCTAGCATTTTACATAGAGTTGGCTACAAGTGTTATTTGTTCACAAAAATTTATAAGTTTGACACTTGGTGGTTTCTCTAAAAGTACACAATTACCACTTTGGCTACCATGTATAAGGCTGAATAGGGTCTAAGAACAAGATCAATCACAATGTGAAGCCAAATTGCAAACCAAACTTTTAACAGCCATAACTTGATCATATGACATCTGATTCAGATGCTCTTCTTTTTTTTACATTGAATAACTTTTCAAAATCTATGACATGATGCTCCACCTTTTAAGGGGCGTCACCCCGAGCATCAGTTCTAGATTCCATCATTTAGATCTTGAAACAAATCAATCAAATTGAAAGTTTTCTTTTTAAATAGAAATTTTATTGGATGTATCTTTTTATTTAAAAAAATAAGACAGAAAAACATACGGCAGAATTGATAGAGAAGTAGAGATCTACCTTCTAAAAAATTTTAACTTTTTCGAATTTATTTCAACTAGTCAATTTTATTTTAGGAAAGATAACTAGAAAGAGATATCTTGTTCATCTTGTGCAAAGATGGATTTTATCATTATAAATAGATATTATATACCTTAGTTTTCGATTATCATTAAAAGAAAAGAAAACTTAAGTCTTACTTTCGCAATTCTTCAATCTTTTTATAAATTTCGTTGAGAAGAGTAAGAAAATTCTTTCTTGTCCCTAATCTGATCATTACAACAAAATCACTATGAACTATTATAAAAATACCATAATCCAAAAAAAGAAACAGTTATAGCATAATCCAAAATACAATCATAGTTATTTAACTGAGATGTTAACCTGTTATAGGACCCTTATTCCTTAGCTGCCACTGAATGAAGTACTGATTTTCAAGTCTGGTGAAGAAATTCCTAATTCTCAATCCGAAACATGTCTCATTAAATTAGGTAAGAAATATAAGAAGGGAATGGGTGTGGTATATCCGTCATCATAATCAAAGATCTGATAAAGATTTCAGATTTACAGCTTGTAAGCTGCTGCATTAGATATAGGTAATACACAAGAAATTTACACATATAATTCGAGTTTACTTTTTATTTTAGAAAAATATCAATAAAGACTAGGAACATGACTTAAGGTGGTCTTTCTTGACTCCACGGTCTCAGTAACCGAGCTGTGCTTCGCAGGCCATTTTATGTGAGTATAGATGTTGAGGAACACGGCCCATTCGATGATTCTTTAAGCACTTTCCAAGCAACATTGGAGTCTTACTATCTTAGAGACTACAATTGTGCCTACAGATCAGGTTTCTTTGAGCAAAGTGCCTCGACATAAGCGACTAAACTCTGTTTTAGTAAATGAAAGGAGTGTTTGGTTGGGGTGAGTGGGGATCTAGAATCAGAATCGGAATGGATGACTCCCATTCCAACGGTTTGATTGGGAGGAATCCCATTCCAATTTCGATTCCGGAGTGGAATGGAAATGACTCAATTTATATAGAACTCAATCTCTACTCTCCTCTCTGGATTCAATTTTTCATTCTGATTTCGATTCCGATTCCGGTCACGAACCAAATGCTTCGGGAGATTTGGCCATTCCGATTCCAAGCCATTCCGATTCTCATTTCTATTCTGATTCCGGTTACGAACCAAACACCCCCGAAATATCTTTTATAGATTATTGAGCCTCCAATAACTAGATGAAACATGAAACATGTAAAGCAGGTGAAAACTTGACGTACTAATCATATTTTCTTTCTCGTTTCATTCTCTATTAAATAATGGAAACCTTAATCTCTTTCCATTGCAGGAGATACGACAACGCCGACCAAATCCATTGTAGATGGACAAACCTTAATCTCGTCAGGTGGGACCTTCAAATTGGGCTTCTTCAGCCCTGGTGACTCAAAGAATCGAAACTTGGGGATAAATTACAAAGGCACTCCAGATAAAACAGTTGTGTGGGTTGCCAATAGGTTGTCTCCCCTTAACGGCTCCACGGGGGTTCTCAGTCTCACACATGATGGAAAGCTGGTCCTACTAGATAGCGTCGGCCATATCTTGTGGTCAACAAAAATATCCAGGGGTGTTTGTTGGTTCGCAACCGGAATCAGAATGGAAATGAAAATTAGAATGACTTAAAATCGAAATCGGAATGGCCAAATCCCCCGAAGTGTTTGGTTTGTGACCGAAATTAAAATCGGAATCGAAATTGAAATGGAAAATTGAATCCATAGAGGAGAGTAGGGATTGAATTTTATATAAATTGAGCCATTCCTATTCCACCCTGGAATCGGAATAGGACTCCTCCCAACCAAACGGTTGGAATGGGAGTCACCCATTCCGATTCCGGACCCCCACTCCCCCCAACCAAACACCCCCCCAATGCAATTAATCCCGTCATACAGCTCCTAGACTCGAGAAATCTTGTCCTGATTGAAGGAACTTCAAAGAATTTATGGTGGCAGAGCTTTGATCATCCGAGTAACACACTTCTATGAGGTATGAAGCTTGGGTGGGATTTAAGACCAATTTTGACAGGCATCTCACGTCATGGAAGAGTTCCCCTGACCCTTCTCCAGGGGACGACTCCTACAAGATACATGTTAATCCAGTACCAGAGCTTTTCTTATGGAGAGGATCTGTCCAAATATATCACACTGGACCCTGGAATGGACATGGATTTAATGGCATTCCAGAGATGAAAACAAATAACATGCTCAGGTCTAATCTAATTTCCAATGACTATGAGACCACCTACACCTACGAAGTACTGACAATTCTATTCTATCTCGTCTTTTTTTGAACGAGACTGGAGTGGTTCAGCGTTTGGTACGGCCTAAACCAAAACTTGTATGGGACCTTTACTGGTGGCTTCCAAAAGAGCCGTGTGACGAGTATGCTAACTGTGGAGCTAGTGGCGTATGCAGTACAAGCTACTCACCGGCCTGTGATTGTTTGAAGGGATTCAGTCCAAAGTCTCCTCAAAATTGGAGATTGAGAGACATTCTGATGGCTGTGTAAGGAGAACAGCTTTAAATTGTTCATCGGATGGTTTCTTTGGGCTGCAACAAGTGAAGTTGCCCCATACATCAAATGCCACCGTGCACAGCAACAAAAGTCCGGAAGAGTGTGAAGACTGGTGCCCGAAGAACTGCACTTGCAGCGCCTATGCTATCAATGAAGGGAGCGGCTGTGTAACATGGACCGGAGATCTCATCGATATTAGACTGTTCACCGAAGGAGGGGAGAGTCTATATGTTCAGCTTGCATCTTCTGAATTAGGTAACGATTATTTCTTGAGAGGGGAAGGAAAAGGCGCGAGTCAGGTGTGGAATGTACCAGTGATATGGACTACATTTGGAACTTTTTAGGAGCGGGATATGGCTTTTGGATTGCATCGGATGACGAAAGATATTATCCTTTATTGAGTGAAAAGGAGGTAGATGACTAAAGAGATTATCGTAGACCTCTTAACATATTTTGTTGGTTTTGTCAAAATAACCATATTATTTTACTTTATATGGTTCTAAGGGAATGTGACTTGGTGATATAGTTCTGTTGAGTTTGTGCTTGTCGGCACGCTGAATGTAGGGACATGTTCTTATGACAAAGTCGAGGTGTAATTAGTATACCAGTTCTAACATACATGTCACAAAGCATAATTATATGATAGGTTAGTGTACAACAAACTATCTAACTGATATTCCATATCATAAGAATTGTACCCAAGTGAAAGTCCTAATTCCAAAAATTTGTTGTGCAGGCCAGATAAGGGGTAATTACCATAAAAAGAAGCCTGTCATAGTCATCATCATTTCTTCACTGGCAGGGTTTCTTCTATTTGTGTGCTATATTCGACTTCCTTGGAAGAAGAACAGAAAAAGAAAGCAAGGTACCTTTACCTACACAAACAGACATGATCTATCATTTATACAAGCTATTATATAATATTAATGGCTTTAGTTCTGGTATTAGCATTGATTTCTTCAACATTTTTCAGAACAGATTTCATCAACATTTGGCACTAAGCATCCATAAGACAATTTTATGCCTAATAGTGAAGTAAAATAGTATTCAACGCTCAAGCTAACAAGTAAAATGATTTTATTCAGGTTGCGCAATGCACAGAATAATTAAGTTGACATCATTCATGAGTCCATTAGAAGTGCACCGTATTGGTCCTGTGCACCATATAGCTTTCTTTTAATAATTTAAGGCACCAATGACCACTTCATCCATGTCAAACTATTTTAGTCATATTACAAGCATTTCACTCCTGTATTAATACTCTAGTTGATTTCATTAGACCTAGTTTCTGGATGCCTTGATACATCACAATCCTTCTTGGAATTGGCATCTAAGAAAAGCCAAACAAGGAATGGAAATTTTTATTTTCCTACTTCACTCTTCCGAACCAAAATATATGAGCAAATGTCAAGCTCATTGTAATTAGGGGTAGCAATCAGGTCATGTCAAATACAAGATCAGTCAAAAATTTGTCCATCCAAACCCAACTTGTTTATTGAACAGGTCAAAAATCCAGACACATGCTTGACCATTTTATTAAACAAGTAATCCAAGCCAACCTACAACAAATTGAATCAAGTTAGATAGGTTAAGCATTGTCACCTCTAATTGTAATGGAAGTGTGTTTTAAGGTTCTACAAAAAGGTTCGTTTGAGTGTTTCCCTTCTAGAAAAAGTTGTGGCCAAGAAATAATAATTAGTGAACATATTGATCAGTGAATGATCCCTAGGGATAAAGATTTGATGCAGTGAAGATCAATATGGTGGAAAGCTACTAATTCTCTTGTTATCTTCCTCTATCCATTTAACCCCTTAATGTTTAGAGTCTGCCTTGGCTCAATTTCAGTTAAACAAACACTAATTTCTCTCATGATTCCCCATCTATGTTTACATTCTGTAGATAATATTTTTGTTTAGCTTTTGAGTTTATTGTGTCTCAAGAGGAGGAAGCTTTAGCTGCGAATGGTCGTTGGCTACCCTCTAACAAGTTTTCATTATCCAAAAAATGCATAAGACAAGCCATGTGCATATCGCTTTCTAGAGCTGCTGAAGCTCTATGGCCATTATTGATGGCAGATGCAAGATCTTTAGGTGTCACCTCTATTCAGAGAATGGTTTAGAAGTAACTCTGAGAAAAAATTTATAGTAAATAAAGAAATGAAAACAATATATATTCTCAAAAACCAAAAATAAACTCAGAGAACTTTTAAACTCATTTTAAGCAAATATGGAAAGCCATACTATGCAAGGAAACATATGCTATGATGTACTGGAAAAGATACATAAAAGAAATCCTGACCTGAGACCGAACCATGTGAATCCAGTGTCCCAAAAACTGTATCCCCGCAGCACATTCCAATGTCTTCCCAATGAATATGGTTCTGGTTAATAGGGCCCCTCATTTTACACTCTGCCCAAGACAGAATAATAAGGTGGCTATTCAACACTAACATAGAGAATAATACAGTGGCTATTCAATACTAAAAGCTGGTATCCATTCCTCCAAGTGAGAGGTCTCATATTCAAACCCGAGTAGCGGCGCCATGGATCAAAAGACCAACAACTCATTAAGAAAAATAATAACAATGGCTAATTAAGCCAGGTTCACCGCGGTCCCATGATCCAGTGTTCACCTCAAATGCAAACCATGCATATATTAGTCGTCAGTAGTTTAATATTATAAGCTCCAGAAAATCCCAGAAAATATATTAAAGTCAGTCCAGCTGTGAAAATAAATTAACACATCCCAGTTGACAAGCATTTTCAATTCTACTAAATGCTTTTATCTCGAATATATTGTATACACATATTAAGTTCCAATATATTTCTTCACATGTTGCCGTCGGTAGTTAGTAACTCTACCCATCTACATTTCCTTGGCATATTGTTTTGAAAACAAACTTGCATGGCATGTTACATTTGTTTTTATTATGTTCTGCAGGCTTGTTCTACATTGACAATGACTACATTATGACCTCAATATTGTTTCATCATTAATCTGCTAATTAGGTACATATACATGTGTGCGTGTGTGTAATGAGAAAAGACAAGGATAGGGCCCCCATAACCCATTAGTATAAATGATATTTGCAGGCTAATTGAGGAAGAAATTACAATATACTCGATAATCTCTACTGAACCATGGCATGACTTTCAGCTTGCTTTACAGTGCAGAGTGACACCCAAGGTTCAATCAATCTAAGCATGGTTTCTGGGACAGACCTTGCTGAGCTCTGATTGTTACCCAGTATATTCTTTAGCTCCTGATACCCAGCACTCTGTCAACCATGAATTCCACATTTGTACCCATGTGAATACATACTTGTGAGTGTGAGTGAATTAAAATAATTGCTATCTTGAATGAAACTTTTGTTGTTCTATTTACAAATATTATTTTTCTTTTTGTTTTGAAACTTTTTGGAATGAAGATGCAAGTAAAGTTGAATTCAAGAAGTTCACATAATTGATCTTGTTATACTAAATTTTCATCCTAGGTGAAACAGTTAGTACCCACTAAGGGAAAGCAGAGGAAACAAGCTAGAGTTACCTTTATTTGATATACATATAATAAGAACTGCCACCAACAACTTTTCTGAAGACAATAAACTTGGAGAGGGTGTATTTGGCCCTGTTTGCAAGGTAATTTTTTTGACTACAGGGCATACTGCTATTAGATCCTACAGTTATGCAAGACACAAACTCTTTGAAAAAAGAGCATTGTGGAACTCATCTAAATATAGCAATTGTCAGGGTCAATTGGAAGATGGAGAAAAGATTGCTGTCAAGAGGTTGTCCAAAGATTCTGTGCAGGGCATACATGAATTCACAAATGAGGTGTTGCTGGTAGCCAAACTTCAGCACAGAAATCTTGTTCGCCTTCTTGGCTGCTGCATTAAAGGAGAGGAACGATTACTGGTGTATGAGTACTTGCAAAATACAAGTTTGGACTATTTCATATGCCGTTTGGTCTTTATCCTTGAACCATTTGACTACTTTATGCTTTATATACAATGCAATGTTTGATGGACATCTCACAGTCTTAGTGGCAATATTTGATTTAGTTGATCATAATTTATATTCGGACTTCTGCTTAGGTCTTCTGTGTAGGTCAATCATGCAGGATTTTAGAAAACCAAGACTGGATTGATGAGGCAATGGATTAACAATTAAGATGGATATATTCTTTTTCCATATAAGGTGAAATAATTTCAAACATAATAATTGCTAAGTAAGCTTAGACAGCCATGAAGAATATCTATCTGACTTTTCATACACTATATAGATTTTTATCATTCAAAAAAAAGGTGTATGTGGTATGAATGTCTAGGGAATAAAATTATGACAGAATGCATTTTAGGTAATCAAGTTGGTTTTTTAAAAGATGAGCAGAGGTGGTGGTGATGGTGGCAGTAGATAATCTGATTCCTGTAACTTGACACTTCCTTTACCCTTAATTCACCACTACGTATTAGGTCTCCTATTGAAATGAAATAGGCAGAATCTGAACCTCATGTCCTCGCTAATAAACTAACATGCAAAAAGATTTTATTTCAAATTGCATAAGGATTAGCATATAAGGCATTCTTTCTTGTGCTAAATATAAGTGCAACTTATGATTAGAAGTTTAATGATGGATTTAAAGAGTATAAGTTTTTGTAAATGATAGATTATATTTATTTAAAATATGGAGTGGACTTATCTCGGAGGGAAAAGGGTAAAGAATAAGTAGCTAAGTTGAATTTCAGATTACATTTGTCAAACTATAAGGAGTGTAACTTTGGACCAGATAGGAAAAGAAGTGCACTTTTGAACTGGCAAAAGCGCCTCGTCATCATCATAGGAATTGCTCGAGGACTTCTTTACCTTCACCAAGACTCTAGGTTGAAAATTATTCACAGAGATTTGAAGGCCAGCAATATTCTTCTTGATGAGGAGCTGAACCCAAAAATCTCAGACTTCGGTACTGCAAGAATTTTTAAGGTTGACCAAATTGAAGAGAATACAAATAGAGTTGTTGGGACATAGCAAGTACATAAGTGTATCAACTCACAAAGTATAAATCTGAGTGCAATATCCTAGTTGCATGAACTAATTTTGCTAATGACATGCAGTGGATATACGTCACCAGAGTATGCAATGGGTGGTATCTTTTCAGTGAAATCAGATGTCTTCAGCTTTGGTGTTCTAGTGTTAGAAATCTTAAGTGGTAAGAAGAATAGAATGATCAATCAAGCAGAAGCTCGTGTAGACCTTTTAGGACATGTGAGTACTTGAATGCAAAAATGTCATCATTCTAGATATAACTTCTAGTTGTTCATTCTAAATGTACGTGGATTATCACAGGCATGGAGACTATGGACAGAAGGTAGATGCTTGGAAATACTTGATGAAGCAGTGGGATCTGCATATCAGGAGTTTAAAATATTACGGTATATCCAAGTGGCTCTCTTGTGTGTGCAAGAATGGAGTGAGTATAGACCAACAATGGCAGAGGTAGTGCTCATGTTAGGCACTGAAAGTGCACTGCTACCTCAGCCTCAAAGGCCAGGTTTCTACATAGCAACTCCTTTGATGGAAAGAAATTCGTCTTCGAGCAATAAAATTACAGTCACAATTGAAGGTCAATAGAAATGTGTGACATGAGTATTTTTTTTGTTTTTGTGGGAATTCATGGACTTCATTCTACAAATATATTCATCAGGCAGAGTTCAAACTATCTTACTATGATTTTAATTGTTCATATGCCTTTTTCGTGGAGAAATACCAATGTCTTTTTTCATTTTCTTTACAGATCTAATTAAGGATTTCATTGAAAAAAAATGTTCAAAGTACCAAATTCTCCTCAGTTTCACAGTGATAAGATTAAAAGACTCGGAAGTAAGAAAGAAAAAAACATTGCTTCCAGACACAAATATAGTTCGCACTACCAATGGATTTAAAGAAAAGAATATGCAAATAGTGTTCCTACACAAACAACAAGAATAAGTGAAGAAGAAACAAGAACCAATTATGTGATTTTCGGTGACAGTGAGTGAAAAGGAATAAAACCTCAGGAAATATTATCCACAATATTATTGCAGCTGCAGTAGTGATATTAAAACTAGTTCACTTGCATCAAAAAACATTATCTCTAGATTTTCTGGTGATAAAATATTAGAACAGAATATATTTTCGCCTAAGCTCTTCCAACAGAGTCCACTGAGTTGGAGAATTTGTCATCCGGCAATGCTAAAATAAAGGATATATAAATTAATGAAATTTTCATATATCTTTTATATCTTCTAATCTTCTTACTCCTATTCCTTACTTCTTTCTCATCACCATCACACCCCAGATTCTCCCGATCCTCTCCTCTCATCATCACTTCCTAGTCCTCCCCATGCATCTAAACCACCATCATTGATAAGGTCCCTCTACCCTCTTTTTGGTTAAAAGTTTCATTCATATTCGGTTAAAGGACGCAATGTTGCCCCGTATTTTTAGTCGCACTCTGAAAATTAAAAATAAACAAAATAAATAAATACTAAACATGGTCCAAACTACCGTTATGTCCATCGGCGTGCACCAAGATCCTCTCTTTCTTCATCATCTACTCGGTTAAGCTACAGGCTTTGCGTTACTTCCCTTAGTTTCAGCTTTTTTAAACTAAAACAGAAAAATTCAATGATAATGCGAATCAAAAAATTGAAGAAACTAACGAAGAATCAAAACCCCGCCAGCTAAAACCCTCCAAGAATCGATGAAAACCTCCATTGGAATAAGAAACGGTTGATTTCCCCTGGAACTCTAAAAAAAGTGAAGCAAGAATCGAAGCCCTAGGTCAGAAACTCTCGGCATTCATTCAAAACCCCAGAAGGACCAAGAATCTCATGAAAGGAATAAGAAGAAGAGTGAAGGGGAAAAGAAAGAGAGGAGAGAATACTGAAAGCACTGGCGAAGAATTCGTAGTCAATGAGATCATGGACTTCCAATGGTTGTACCTCTCGTCTGTCGCTCGGCGAGGGGCCTCCTCTCCTTCGACTCCCTCTCTCCTTCGTGTTGTGAAATGAAAGGGGAAACAATTAGTCGGAAAGATGGAGGCCCCGTTTATAAGAGCGGAGATGCGGTGGGTCTCCTTCCGGATCCGTATAATGATGCCAGCCGCACAAGACCAGCCGAATAAACGTTACACATATTATCGCACGCGTGTATGGCATTTCCGTGCCCTCTATTTAGCCGATCAAAATGATCCTGCCCGTCCGTTTCCGCATCAGGACGTGACGTCATACACCGGTGACGCAGGGCTCGCATCTTCACAATCCTCGAGGTAGTGTAAGGACACCTAAACTTTATTCCTAAAATAGAGTTATCAATTTTGAGTGAACAGCTATTCTTTTTTTTATTTCAAATTTTTATTTAATTAAAAATCTAATATTTTATCTATATTTTACTATAATTAATACAGTATTATTCTAATGATTGATATCGAAATAAGTCTCAATTTCATAAGAAATAGATAATAATTTTTTTTAAAAACCTAAGAATGCTTTTGGCATGTGAATTTACGTTTCTTTTGAAACAAACTTGTCTAGCAACCTTAGAACAGTGGTTGCTAATATTGAAGAAGCTCTTTCTTATTTCTAATAATATTTATTTTTAAATTTCTTATGTGCTTGAGACTCCTCATGATAAAAAGGACGGAATCTGTATTAACTGAGGAGCAATAAGAACGTACAATAGAAGAAACAATAACCCAACAAGAATTTACAATTGTAAAGTAGGCCAAAATACTGTGAAATAAAATGTTATCCAAACCCAAAAAATAAGAGTAAAAAAGAAGACATATTAGTTTGATCCAAAACATAAGACAATGATAACCCAAAATGAGAATCGAGCATGAATAATTTGTATAGAAGACCTGCTAACATGAGACCTAGATGATTCAAAATATATAAGTTTCTGGACAGTTATCTGCAAATATGAACAGTTATCAATTTCCATTGATACATCATTTGGAAAATAATAACCAAAACACAATATGTAGAGAATATATCCCCATTTCCATCAATTTCAGCTTCCATTGATACATCATTTGGGAAATAATAACCAAGGCAGCAGAGCCACAAATCTAGTTGTATGTTTTAGGATGAGCATATGGAATACGAGCCCGCCATGCAATTTAAATATAACCATACAATTATCCAAATATGTATGATAGAAGGGGCAGCCAACGAGTTAAACATAGCACAAAACGGCATATTCATGGGCTGCCAAGAAGTTAAAGTTCAAATACATCATTATCAGTTGCCTAGAATGGTATCAGAAGAAGAATGTGTCATGGCACATGAGGGTTGAAGTAATCCTAGCATTTCAAAAGTGCCAAATTAACCATGCCATGATACTCATCATTGTTTTAGACCTGTTCTCTACTTAAGCATTCATGAACAAATCAAAAAATGCTGGCAAAGAATAATAGAGGGGGAATTAAGCTCAAAGGTCATGGCTAAAATGGACTGACAATAATTTAAATCCAAAACCCAATAATCAAGTTGCCAAAAGTTCAAAATCAAGAAGAAAATAAATCCAAAACAACTTGCACAATAAGTTAAACATTTATACAGAACAAGTCCAAATACATCATTACCATGGCAAAAAGTAAAATCCAAAAATATCATTAACTTGTAAAATACTTTAAGTTAAAGCCCGCAAAGAGGGCATCTAATATTACAATATAGACAACACAAATTAAAGATGTCCAACCACAAGCCCAAGAAGAAAACCTACAAAAAAGGCAACTACAACCAGAAGCAAGGTACCATCACATGCACACACATTCATAGGGCTGCCAACAAGGATTTTGTCTTCTTTAAATGTATTGTCATCATATTATTCGCGAGAGGAGCAAAGAGATTGTAGATAGCTATTAAGTGTAGCAATGGCCTCCTCTTTAGTTGGAAACTTCTTGTACAAGGCTTGCTTATACCTGGAGACTTCCCATTGACACTCAGCCTAGGAGTCATAAATCCCTCATGTACGTCCCTCGAAAATCACATAGAATCTTTCTGAATATATCACTAGAACTCACTGAACATCCCCTCGAGTTCCTGCATTTATGTGCAATCAATATCAAATACATTATACATAATAATATAAACTATGCTACAATTAGTATACACATGAACTTCACTATATGACCCCAATTATAAAGTGTACTCCACTGGTTATGAGCAACCCATAGCCTATTAGCTATCGAATTGTGCAGTTCTTCACCTTTATAGATTTCATTATCCCCTACAATCAAATAGGGGTCGACATTATCTTCGTCCGGGTCCATAGGCAAGGGTGCCAATGACATATTGAAATATTTATCATTACCTTGGCTGCATCTTATAAAGTTGTGAATGATGCAACAAGCCATAATAATATGCTTTTGCACCTTGAAGGGATATGGTATGGGAGTTCTCAAAATCTTAAATTGCTTCTTCAAAATACCAAAGGCCTTCTCTACACAATTTCGCAATTGTGCATGTTGATGGTTGTATAGATCCCTACAATTACTTATTGCCCCGATAAGGAGCAAGGAACTTGTCCATGTTGGCATATCCTGAGTTGACAAGGTAATATTTTCTTGTATCCAACCATGCAATGGGAAAATGACTTTGAAAGTCAATAAAATATTGAAACCCTAAAAAAGAGATAATATGGATACCTTCCAGCATGTTGAACTCCCCTGACTCGACACGTCAATGGAGAAACCCTCATGTCGGCTGTCGATCCTACTTAAGAAGGATCGAGGTACCATAAAATAAGGATGGAAAAGGTTATTTTCATGGATGCATGGGTGCACACCTATATCCTCACTAGGTTGGACCATAAACTCCTACTTCAATGAACATATGGCTTTCAGAATATTGTTAAAGTGCCATGATATCGTCTCCCCTGAGTGCTGAAAAGTTTCGACCAAGATCCTATTGATGATACTATGACCTATGCAGTATAGAAAATAGGCCAATTACTCTTGAGCAGTCACACAGCGAGTGCTAGCTATTAGGCTATGTGACACAAGCAACTGCTCTAACTATAGAAATATTATGTTCATTATTCTAAAGTAATCATAACCCCAATCTGGATGGCCACTCAACATATTTGTAATGAGGTCATGATCGGAGAATGGATGGGTTCGATAAGGCATCTTCAAAACCATGCTACAATCATCGACACGAATGATTCCATTCCTTATGAATGTGGTGATCGCATCTTACGAATAATTATCCTTATCAATCAAAAAGTCCATCAGCTCATGCAAGGTGTCTATCTAAAAAAAAAAAACCAATACAGGATATGTAAATTTCATGGAGTCATCCAATAGGTATATCATTATGGCATAACATAAGTTGTTTCATCCAATATTACATAGGCACATCCCAAAACAAAACAAAGGGCTACCTCAAAACATATCTCCTTTATGGAGATTAAACATACAGTATAGAATCCAAAATCAAGAAGCATATGAAGCACAGATTACAAGTACATCAACTATGCTTTCAAAACATCCAGTACAAACATAGAAAAACAATATCATCCATGGCTTAAGAAGTCACCAGATTGGGTTGGAGATGCAGCTGAGCTACCATAAGTGCTAGGCCTGAAGGACTATTACATGAAAGGATGTGTACCACCTTGATTCAGATCATGTATGGGAGGAGGTATGAAAACATTAGGGGCACTTTCAAAAAATACATTTGATCCGAAAGGGGCTGCCATGGATGATGGGACACAATAGAAGTTAATCATTTGTCTCTGCAGCCAAGCTTTCAATAGTGGCCTCTCATAATGCATAAAGAACCATCGATTCATCTCATGTTTAAATGTCTCTCCTGCAGCAAGGATGCATTCATGCGTAACACAGAGAAGCCTCTCCAACTTTGCCATGCATTCATCAATGGAATACAGCATAGGCCTAGCAAGCTTGTCCCTCCTAAAAATCTCAGAGGTAATTTCTAATCTTCTTCTCCCTTGATCCACCAAATCTAGGAGAGCATCAGTTACATCAGTATTCATCCTAATCCTATGTGTTGGAGTCATGGAGCTTGACCTAGACCTCTTTTTGGTGGAGGATGGAGGTGCATTTGGAAAATAGTAGGTGGGTAGTGTCACAGCACAGGAAGTTGGGCTGCTAAGGGATACATTAGACATACTCTATTCAGAAGGTTCAAAAGGGCCAGAAGATGAAACAAAGACTTGACCACTAGGTTTTGAAGGTTGCCTATCATTAAGATTCAAGTCCTCTAAGTCAATCCGATCTGTCTGGTCATCAGAGGTGTCATTATCAGAAACTCCCTCAGGAAGAGCAGATGTATCCCCGCATCTACCAGTGGTCGTGTTCTTTGAAAAAAGAATATCAATGTCATCAAAGACAGAGAAAGGCTTATCCTTATTGCGAGCATACTCCTTGTTTACTTGTTATAAGAACAAATAAATAAGTGCAATCAAATACCGATATGCTTGCTAGCTATGATATTAACAACCATTGAACACTCATCGAGATAACCTCCTCCCATATTTGTTCATCCCTAGGGGTAGGAACTTTGAGCACAAGGTTCCATCCCCATCCGAATTGACTTGCTAAGTTAAAATACAAGTTAAAGTTCTTCTTTAAGACCTTCAATTGATTCTTGAAGTTTCTATATATAAAGGTCTTTTTGGTTCGCTCGTTAAATGTATTCGTCATCTTCTTTCAGGTTTTTGGGAGAAGGTACCATTTTGATAATTGCCTTGGTCATTCTCTTGCCTCACCAAGCCAAGCATGACCAGATCAAGGGGCATCTGTCCAATTTGGTGCCCTCTTATGTGATGATCCTACCCTTGCAGGTTTAGAATCATGGGTCGTATGGACTCTCAGCATTTTAGCTATATGAACGCAAACTTTGAGACAATCAATTGCAAGAAGCCAATCTATGCAAGGATAAAAGAGAATACAAAAAAAAAATATAAATCATTATACAAGAAGAAGAAAATAAATAAAAAATGGTATGGAAGGTGGCTCAGGACATGCAAAGTTGAAGTCAGTGGAGCATCAGGCTACAAGATGTAAAAGCTAATTATATAGTTAAACACTTGTTTCATAGCCATGCTCAATCATAAGGTAGCCCATCATCATTGTCAAAATAAAATACAAGAAAAATAATATAACTTAATATAGATAGAAAATAGGTAAAAAGCACAAAAGTTCAAAGTCAAAAAGAATTAAAAATAAAAAAATGAAAATTTTATGGAATAAATAGGAGAATCCATAGATATAAGACAATATTCACAGGTATCATTCAAAGACTTAACGCATAATTCATGTTTGGACACCACAAGGCAACAAATCCCCTTAACATTGTTCATAACATATCCAAATTAAAATCAAAAGGCTGCCAAATTAAAATTACCTTAGCCACTGTGAGAGGGATGACAACAGTGTGCATGAGAAGGAGACCTACTTGTAGAGAGATCGAGAGGGTGTGAGGCAAGTGCTGCGACGATCGATGGTCTTGAAAAGCAAATCAATCGACAGAAGACACTAGAATGATGAAGGGGATGGAGGGGAGGAGGTCTGTGGAGGATTTCAAGCTACCAAGAAAGTGAGAGGGTTTGAGCGGTGGACACGGCATGAAGATAAAGAGAGAAGGATAGAGGGTGTGAGGCGGGTGCAATGATGACCAGCAGTCATGAAATTTAAATCGAATGAAGGAGAACACTGGAGCGACAGTGGGGATGGAGGGGAGGAGGTCTGCAAAGGAGATCAAGCAACCAAGAAGGCGAGAGGGTATAAGCAGCGGCCGCAGTGTGAAGACAGAGAGATAAAAAGAGGGAGGTAATAGGGTTTCATGGTCCTTTTCACCGTCCTCATTAATTTTTGGCAAATGACACTGATTACCCCTAGGTCTACTGGGAATAGAGAGATCTAGAATTACCAATTCCATGAGGGATCATAGAATTGGTATTCTAGAATACCAATGGTTTGATCGAAATTGCTAAACCAGGATGGCCCATCATAAAATTTTTACTTGTTTGGCATAATGAGTTGGAATAAGCCCTTATTCCATCCAGAATAAGGCAACCAAATACTACCCAAAGGAATAAAATTTTCTCCATGCGTGCGTAGTGCGAGCAAGTAGTCCATCACAAGATCTTCAAGGTAGCCCCTTGACCAGAGTAATTATTGCATGGACCATGTCCGGGGCACTAGTGGAAAATTGGAGCAGTCAGGAGCACATGCACGTTGGATATCGTGCAATTGGGAATTGGTGACATACATATGGTGGATGTTCCATCTAAGAATTTTGCTACGATATTTTTTATAATATTTTATTATAAAAATATTGATGATATTATATATTAATATTTTTATATATTTATTATTTTTAAAATAATATTTTATTATTATTATTATTATTTTCTCTTCTTTCTTTTTCTTTGCTCATGGCTTTATCGCGCCCAACCCCCCACCTCCCTAGCCCTCGGTGCCATCCGTGGCTCCTCTGCACTCCCCTTCTCAGCCCTCCGCACCTCCTCCATGCCACCACCCAACCCTCCAAGCCTAAAGCTGCAAATGGATCGAGTTGACGTATAAACCGACCCAATCTGATCCATGTAGACCCAACCCAAACCATTTTAAAGGGTCCATGGATTCGGGTGGGGTTCTAAACTTGGATCCATTTTATTTTTTGGATCGGATTTAGATTTAATAAATTTTGATCTGACCAACTTGACTGGACTCGTGAAGACTTTTGGATCATTTGGATTTTGGGATAGACTACCCGATCTGATCCGAACCTAATACGAGACCCGGCTATGATTATCTTCTTTGGTTTCATTCTCCTAAGTTTATTAAAATTCAAAGCTCTACTTCTTTTTATTTCTTTTATTTCTTCATTTGTTTGGATAATTACAATCCTTCAATTATTTGAAAGATGGTCCTTTTAAACTCATATTTCTACTGCTCCATCAATCTCATTCAATGTTTTGAATATATATCAAAAAGAAGCACAATGGAAGTAGAATTGAAATATTTATTCATCTAATATTATAAAAGTAATAGAAGCATACTAATTTAAAAATAGATAAAATAGAACTCCCTAACTTCCTCCTACCTTCAATCGCCCAGACTTTACATACTGGTTGGAAAAGAACTAAGATTCTATTGATCAAATGTTGTTGGCTGTCATCACTAGCTTTTCAAATTATGTCAAATATCTTAGTACTCATTTTTATTTGCTCTCATTAGTTGGATCTTGATACTCATTTTAGCTTCATAGATTTTATTGAAAACATCAACAAGAATAATAACATCAGTAGAATCAGATATGGATTAAAAACAAGTAATAGATTGAGCATCTACTTGACAATTTGAAAACTGGTACATAAGCCAATAATAAAAAGTACATATTGAAGAAAAGCAAGTCCTCAAGCAATGTTGCTATACAAAACAGTACTATGATAGCCCTTAGTTGGTATTTATTGATCTTGTTATTTATAACCCAGGCCTGAACCAACTCGGACTTGGATTCAGATCTGAACTGGACCCATATTCATGGATTGGAGCTGGATTATATATAGATCCAATCCAACTTGAATGATCCATTTGGTCAAGAAATTTGATCATGATTCCGATCTAATCCGATCCGATCTTCTATTAAACTAGATATGGGTCCAATATTTAGACCCGATCAAGGAACCGAGTTGGATTAGGGTTACTCATGATCTGATCCGATCTGATCCGATCCATTTGCACCCCTATCCGAGCCTCCTCCATTTCTCTACGTGCACCCCCCCATGACTCGTGCCTCCTTCACACCACTAATCCCCCCAACTCCCTCGACGGCCTATGCCTCTTTCGCTCTTGATTTCATGCCCCCCCCCACCTTCAGCATTCGCCACCACTCTGCATCCTCCCCAACCCCCCTCCCCCCACCCCCGTCGGGCATGGCTACTCTGTGCTCCCCCCACCACCCCATCCTTAGCACCCGCGGCTGCTTTAGATCCACCCCCAACCCTGTGCGCCCCCTCCCTTCGTGACTTCTTCGTGCCACCACAACCACCCACCCCTCCTCTCACCCCTCGATGTCTCTCGTGGCCCGTGACTTCTCCATGCAACACCCCCCAACCCCCACCCCTCCGTGGCACGTGGCTTTTCCACCGCCGCCCCCCTCCCCCAACCCTTCATGGCCTGCGGCTTCTCCATGCCACTACCGTTGCCCCAACCTGTAGCTCCTTTGTGTTCACCCCCCTCCAATCTCCCATGGAGAAAGAGAAGATTTTTTGAAAAAAAATAAATTTGATTATGGCATGAAATAATCCTAATCTTTGAAATATTTACTACACCAACCATGCACACGGATACTCCGTCGAGTTGAAATCCGAGTGATCTATATTTAATTCGTCGATCAATAATAGATAAAAAGTAAAAGGACCAAAATGCCCTTTGGAGCACCGTAGCAAAATCCTTCATCTAATGGTTGGATTTTCGATCTCTCATTTTTTTTGGTAGAAATCCGATCTCTCATTTGATCAGTGGTTGATGAACTTAGTCGATATGGAGGAGGTCGAGATCGGGATGCTATGTGACCTCTTCTTCCTCATGGAGCAGAGATGGAATACCACTTTGGTGATCCGTTCATTCAGAAATCAGCTGGTAGAGCAGATTTTAGCATTGCCGACCTCTATCTAGGAATCCTAAAATGTGAGGGTTTGGGGTCCACCTATAGCACTAAACCATCTTTCAGAGATATCTATGACCTCTACAAGAGGGAGCCACCTAGAAGACCGGAGGTTGCTTGAATTTGGAGGCTTCAGGTGCACTCGAGTGTTATCCTTTTCTTCGAAAGCTGGCATGGGGCCATTTGCTAACCAGAGGGGTGTTGAGGGAGTGGGGGATGGATATCCCATCGACTTGCTCGAGTTGTGAAGGCGACACTAAGATGATCGTGCATGTGCTGTTTTAATGTTTGAGGGTCATACAGATTTGGAGTTTCACTGGTGCTCTTTCAACATTCACCCAAGAGAAGGCACTAGTCTAGGGCTTTCTTTAGGTTTTGCAAAGGCATATGAGGGGTGATTTTCTTATGCATTGAGCCATCAAGGCAGCTTATACGGCTTAATGGATCTGGTTAGCGAGGAATAGCTAGGTGTTTGAAGATAAGAGGTAGCCTATCAGGTTTATCTTGGAGAGAGCCTTGGTCTAGGTAGCGAAGTTCACCAATCTTTCCTCTAATAGAGGGACCTTGACAGCTTAGGACACCTAAGTCTCCCCCCTTACTCTTGGCGCAAGCTGCTTGGTGTTCATCTCCTGGGAACCCTCATTTAGCTTTCTTAAGATCAACTTCAATAGCAGTTTGACTAGTGATAGTAGAGGTGTGAGTTTTGTGATCCACTGCCCAAATGTAGGCTTTGTGGTTGCAAACGACAATCACCTCTTTAATACTACTATCTTGGAAGTTGAGCTATGGGCGGCTTGGGCGGGTATCGCCCGTGCATAGTGAAGCCTTGAGGCTCATCAATTGCCTATCGAGCACTCATCCATGATTAGGGGTGCAAATGGATTTGGTTAGATCGAGTCGTGAGTGACCCTAACCCCGATCGGACTCAGTTCCATGATCGGATCCAAATGTTGGACCCAAATCTAATCCAATAGAAGATCGTGTAGAGTCAGATCAGGTTCATAGACAAAAAAATTATCCCAATGGGTTATTCAGGTTAGGTCGAGTCCATACATAACTAGCAATCTAAAAAATTTGAATCTGGTTTGAGTCTGAGTCGGATCCGGATCTATAATCCCAAAACACTACTATACCCATTTCTTAACCATATTATTGATCTATAATTTCACCTGCTTCTTTCAACTGAACTTCATTTTTTTCCTCTCTCTAAGTTTTTCTCTTTAATTGGGAGAAAATTCTTTCCTAAATACCTTCTCTCTCACTTCCTCAGCAATCAAACAAAACTTTTAAATAGTTTAACTCAGAAGAATATGCATTTGGATAGATACTATTAATAATTGATCTTTTAAAATAGTTACAATATATTACCAGGCCCTTTGACATTTCCATACTACATGCAGTATATTCATCAAAATATATATCAATTAGAAATCATCATGCTTAGATTTACAATTTACATGGGAAGGGAGAGGAGATAGCCAGCATCTTTAGACTAAAAACTAGGATGGCACCACCTATCAATTGAAGCTCGAAAAAAAAAGACCAAATTTGTACTGATATGTGGTCTAAATCCAATCATATATTCATCTAAATCATGAAAACCATGATGCTAAATTGTACAAAGTACAAATCATAATGAAATGTACAAAGCTCATGATACTAATAGGTTGAGACTTATGGATGAATTCGGTCATTCAGATCTAATATTGAGTTTAGATTGGGTCGCGTCATTGAGCATAAGATCCAAATCAATCCATAAAATTAAGTGGATCGGATCATGTTGGATCTGAATTCAGTAAACTCAGATCCAACCCAAAAAATGAAACATATCCAATTTTAGAACCCGAATCAGCCCGATAGGTCCTTTAATGCGGGTCTGATTGGATCTAAGTAGATCGTCAGGTCAAATCAGGCCATGGATCATCCTGACCCATTTGCAGCCTTAGCCATGGTGATTGGATGGATCCAGAGCCGACAGAGGGTGACTCTTAACCACCCCCCACTATGCGATATTTGGCGGATTTTATTGGGCCCTCCATAAATATGTCTATCATGAAGTGAATAATGCAACAAATTGGGTCTCCTTCTTTGTGACCCAGCATTCAATAGATGTGCTATGGGCTAATGATTTGACTACTCCGAGAGTTTTTAGGGATATTTTATTTTTTAATTTCAATATATGTACTCATACTAGGCTTATATGAATTGTCTATTTTTATCCAAAAAAAAAAAAGGGATGATAAGGGCTAGTATGGCGTGTTACCCACCGTAGGATTTGGCACGGTGCATTGGACCTGAGCCAAGTAATAATTAGACCCTGGATAGTGGGGATGGACCACTTCAAGACAAGGAAAGCAGGTGCTAAGGCATGTGAACCATCATCCACATTGAATGAGCTGGGTTGGGCTAGCCCGGCGAAAGTTTGACCATCTTGGTCCGAGCCGGACCATTTGTGGGTCTGCTGCTTTCAACGATAGATTGTCATGTGAGATAAGAGAAGCATTAAAAATGTCTACAATATTAGCTTTCGGGTTGGTTATATTTCGCTTCTGCGGACCAGATTCTCTACTTACATTGCAAACTATCTTTCCATTCCTCCCCCATAAAAATTTAGCCCTTGCCCATGCATCAACATACGTATAAATTAGTATCCTGCGGCATAATCAGCATAATCTCTCCAACTTGAAGTTGACAAATCATACATATATTACGTTTCATGCAAAACTGAGAAGTCCAAATGTCCCCTTCTTCAAACATATAATTAATATTGTTGAAGCTATTTAATATCATTTGATTTATACGAGTCAGATCCAACAACATGAACTTATCAATAGACTAGCCTCAACAACCTCTTGCTTGTGACCAGCCCACACCACGTTTCCATCTATGGTAGGCACACCATGGCACTACATCCGTGCCCATGGCTAACAAATCACATACATCATTCTCACATGTGGCTGGCTAGTCTAGATGCTCCGATAATTGCAATCCTATAATTAAGCAAAAAAAAAAATCTATTTTCTTTCTTCATTATTTATTTATTCATAACCCGTTTATTATATGTAAGCATGATTTAATGTCGTATAGTTCAAAATAAATAATATCATAATCTATGCTGTCATGCCCCAAATTTGAGATATAAGATGGCCATACTATCGTGAGGTACTACATATTCATAGTCAATTAAAGAACTAAAATTCTACTATAAAATTACCTTGCTAGAGCAATCTCTAAGATCCAAACCTTTCTTTATCCCTACTGATCCTATTCCTCTGAAAAAATAAAACAAAAAGGATATAAGCTATACCAGCTTAATAAGTAGATTTTATACTACTTATTAAATCAAGCATAAATTTATATATTCATCAATAAATTGTTTATAAAAGATAACTCTCATTAAAAATAGAACAATGCATATAATCATAAATCAATCATGCTATTGCATATGTATAAATTATATAAATTATATAATATGGTTTTTGATACAAAATCATAAATCATATTAACTTTATAAAATCATAAATCATTTTTCACTTTATCATATTATAATTCTTATATCTATGATAGAACCATAATCAATATCATGCCAACTACTATGACCCACTGGAGAGGGTCGTATGTTGGGTTATACAATAATCTACTGGTAGGGGCCATGCATTGGACTAATATAACCCACTAGTCTGGGTCATGTGCTGGGTTACTATAACCCTCTAGTAAGGGTCATATGCTAAGCTACTATAACTCACCGGCAAGGATCATATGCCTGCTCCTATAACCTGCTAGTAGAGCCATACAAAACTATATAAGAGTTCATGATCTTATTTCTAAGATCATATTTTTCTAAAATATATATTCTTATATTATAAATAAATAAATTAGATAACATTAAATGACTTTATAGGGTTCATAGTCTATAAATAAATCATTAATACTAAAACAATCATGTAAATAATCTTTCCATAACAAAAATATAGATTCCACATTTTAGAGTTCATAGTTAATAATCGAGTATAATATTAAAATATCCATAAAACCATAGTTTTCATAATAATATATACTTTGCATAATATCATATGCTTGATCCTTAATTTGAAAAAAATGTAGATTATCAATATCAAATATTCTTTTTATATTTTATTGTCTTAAATATTGAAAATAATTAATAATTCAAAAATAAGTAAGAACTGTCCAAGTTACTTTTCTCTTCCACTTTGAACATTCAAACTTCAACTATGTGAATCACCTAAACCTATTCAAGGTCATTAAAATCCATCATTAATAACTTTGAAACCAAAGAGAACTTAGAACATGTTAAAATTGGGCAAACGATCTGATTTGGATATTGCAAGGTATGTGGCTCCATATTCGAACTGGGGTGAAGGAAGAGCAAGGTCGATCAAGTGGTGGTGCCCAATTAATTGGGTCAATCCAAATAAATAAACTCAATTGATCATGATCAATTAAGGTTTAACTAACTTAATAGAGGTCAATGATGATCGGGTTCCAGAGGTAGTAGGCATGCCACCCAAGTATCGAGATGGTTTGAGGCCTCCATGGTAAGATTAACTTGGGTCCATAGTGAAGGAAGATAGGACTTTGAACTAAGTCCTAAGTCTGTCAAGAGAGAGAAAGAGAGAGAAGAGTAGGGATGTGTGATCGCTATCGTGGGCGGTCAATTAAAAATCTAACTTAAACTATATAGGTAGGATGAGTTGGGATCATATCCTCAGGGACCATGGGCTGAGTAATATTCAAACTAAAAAAAGATGGTAAAAGAATAAGAATTTTAAGATTCTGAAAAGACAAAAGAAACAAGTTTGAATGAGATAAAGTTTTGAAAATATCAAGTAGAAAAAAGTACTTCAGATTTTTGAATCCATCCTTTAATCATATATTTGTATTTTAATTAAAGCAATCACTACTATAGAAAAGGTCTATGGCAGTACTTACTAGAGTAGCGATTCGAAAGCTACTGCTATAGAATCTATGGCAGTAGTTATACATAGCTGCTGCCATAGTTTTGACCTATAGCAATGGTTACCTGTAATCGCTGCCACAGGATACATATAGCAGTGGTTGGTGAATAACCATTGTCATAGGTCTAATCTATGGCAGCGGTTACACATAACCACTGTCATACATCTGATATACAGAACGGTTAATCAACTACTATCATAGGCTTGATCTGTAGCAGCGGTTATATATAATCACTGCTATAGATTTGAGATATGGCAGCGGTTACGTATAACCACTGCCATAGATTTTACTTATGGCAGTGGTTACATATGATCACTGCCATAGGTTAACATATTGCAGCGGTTACTCATAACCGCTGCTATAAGTCAAAACTATAACAGCGGTTATTTATAATCGCTATCATATCTCAAATTTATGACAGTAATTATACGTAGCCACTGCGATATAGTAGACCTATAGCAGCGGTTTTGTTTAATCGTTGCTATATCGGTAGAATATAAATTTTTTTCATATATTTTTCTAAATATGATATAAATTTAAAATTTAAAATCTATCTTCATCATTCATTATCTAAATAATTATCATTAGAGTGTCGTGATAAAAAATCATCTTGATCTAATAGCCCTAGTTATATCGATCAATAAAATTTGATTTCGATGGTCATGAACGATCGTATGATGATTTGATAGATAGAGACTACCAATGGATTTAAAAACTTACAACGATGATCTTGATAATATTTATAGTATATTATCAAAATTTTATTTCAATCGGACATCATTATCGTGGTTAATTTAGCACGCGATGATTTTGACCACTAAATAAAAAATGAGCGATCAAATGGCCAAACTGTGTCCGATTAAGATGATTTTTGAAATAAATGATCTTTGTTATCATCTTAATTATTTAAATGGTGGTGATCATAAAATTCAAACCATGTGTATATGAACCATCGAAAAATGATACTGAAGCTGCAAGAAAAAAAGAGCTAGCTTGTATTTGTTTCGATTGGGGGAATGAATACTGAAGTTGCAAAAGAAGATAAGCTCATATATGAACAATAAGATTTATTGGATTCTTAACTAATAATTAAAGTAGCACCTTTTAGATTCTGATTGATATTTTGTGCAACTTCAATATCCATTCCTTGATCGAAACAAATACATCCTCCTTTTCTCTCAACTTCTATATCCATTCTTTGATGGTTCATATACATATGGTTTGGATTTTATGATCACCATCATTTAAATGATTAAAGTGATAACAAAGATTATTTATCTAAAAAATTATCTTAATCAGACATAGTTTAACATTTTGATCACTCATTTTTTATTTAACGATCGAAATCATCGCTTGTTAAATTGACTATGATAATGATGTCCGATTGAAGTAAAATTTTGATAGTGTGCTATAAATATTATTAAAATTATTATTATAAATTTTTAGATTCATCGATGATCTCTATCTATCAGATCATTATACGATCGTTCATGATCATGGAAATCAAATTTTATTGATCAATAAAGCTAGGGCTATCGGATTGAGGTGATTTTTTGTCACGATACTCTAACGATAATTATTTAGATAATGAACTGTGAAGATAAACTTTAAATTTTAAATTTATATCATATTCAAAAAAAATAAAAAAAAATTATATTTATGCTCTATAACAGTGGTTGAGAGATAACCGCTGCTATATATTTATAGCAGTGGTTCTAAAGACCACTGCTATAGATCTATAGCAGTAGTTGCCTCAACCATTGCTAAATATCTATTGCAGTAGTTGATAACCGATGTCATTAACCTATAGCAGCGGTTTTAAAATCGCTGCCATAGATTTGAAAATTTTTTAGGCCATGCTCTCTCTTCTTCATTTCGTGCTTAATCCTCTCTCTCTCTCTCCTACCTGCACCCCATCGTTGGCCCGCCAACCACCGCCCCCTCCCTCTAGCACCACCACCAGCTCCAACCCCCTCGACCCCACCTCCCTCTTTTCCATCATTGATCTTCTCTACCGTCACCGCCGTCGCTGCTGCTGCCACCACTGCTGTAGGGTAACCCTTTTTTTTTGTGGCTCCGTGGGGAAGGGAGGAGTGGGGGGGTAGGGGCGCGAGCGAAACAGGCCAGGGGGTGGGGTGGAGGATGGAGGGGTGTGGGGGCCGTGGGGGGTGGGGGCGAGGGGTGAAGGGGTGCCATGGGGTGGGGTGGTGCTGGGGTGGGGCAAAGGATAGGGGCAGCAGGGGGTGGAGGCCACAGGGGTGGGGGCACGAATGGAGGGGCAGCGCGGGGTGGGGTGGCACAGGGGGTAGGGCAGAGGATGGGGGCTGCAAGGGGTGGGGGCTGTAGCGGGTGGGGGGCGTGAGCGAAAGGGTGGTGCAGGGTGGGGTGGCGTGGGAGGTATGGTGAAGGACGGGGTCCACAGGGGATAGGGGCCGCAGGGGTTGGGGGCTGCAAGGAGTGGGGGGGTGCGAGTGAAGGGGTGGCGCGGCGTGGCATAGGGTGGGGTGGGGCGGAGGATGGGGGCCGCAGGGGGTGGGGGGTGCGAGCGGAGGGGCGGCGCAGCGTGGGGTGGCACGGGGGGTGGGGCGGAGGATGGGAAGGGGCAGCGCGGGGTGGGGTGGCACGGGGGTTGGGGGCGGTGGTGACGGGTCAGGGGTGGTGATTAGGGGGATGGGGTGTTGTAATAAAATAAATTTTATTATATTATTATCAAATAATAGTTATAATAAAAATAATAATAATTGAGATCTGGGTCGGGATCTGGTCCGGATTGACTTGAATCTGATCCAAGATCCAGATCGGGATCCTGATCGGGATTCGAGTCAGATCAGGGTCGGATCTGAGTATATCTCTCTATTTTTATAGAGAGATGCATGGTAGTGATTTAATACATGCATTGATGTAACCTTAGACGCCCATTCAAGAGTCGATCACAAGGTCCCCAAAATGGACTCTATAAATGGCTCTTCAATGCCCCATTTGGGCAGTTAAAAAATGCATACAAAGTATTTGTTTAAGACAAAACTTATCTGGTGTTGTCGAGGTTCTAGATACTTTTGTCAGGAGTGATGGTGATGTCCATATTGTAGATGCTAGTAGGTGATGAGTTCAACATCTTGATATAAATGTTAGTGTTTATTTATTTATGCTTTACTAATATTATTATTCAATAATATGTTATATTTGTTAATGTTCATTAAAGTTGTAGGTCATGATAGCACCAAAATGCCATCTAACTTTCCCCCTCACCCTTCGATAGGCTACATGGAGCTTCGCCTTCGCATCCACCTCCGCATCCGCATCAGCTTCGGAGGCACGTACTCCTCCCACTGTATCGGTCTAGGCTTCAGCTTCACAGGCATATCTTTCTCCCACCGGCATATATGAGCCTCCATCGACAACCACATCTCCAGCAAATACTCCACCCATTGATCTAGCTCCACCAGCATCCTTGTCATATGATCTCAATAAGAGTAGATTTTTATTATATTATTTATTTATTTATTTATTTATTTTTTATATAGTTATTACATATTTTTATATATTTGTAATGTATTTTTATTGTAGGTGCATCATCCAGTAGGATATTTTACGGTCTAACATGCATGCCACATGTATAGAACCACCAGCATCAGGTCACGATGGAGTACGATCAGGAGGAGTTGTCAACAAGAGAGATTGCACGAAAGATGCATTTCTTTTTTGGAGTGCTTGTGAGATAGTTCGACTCATTCCCATAGTGCCCGTAGACTGGTGATTGATGGATCCCGATGTCAAGGACTATATGTGGGAAGAGATTTGGATAAGTGTATCTCAATTATATATATGTATGTGATATGTGAAGCGAAAATTTAGTGCAGGGGCAAAATTATAATTTTAAAACTTTTTCAAAATTACTATTTTACAGTAAAATTATTAATTAATCTTATTAATTAATACTAATTAATCATACACTAGGATCTAAATATGATACAACAGCATGCATTTAAATTTGAAATTCAAATTTGAAACAGTAAACTTTTTACTGTACTATGTTCAGAACACATCATCTTTTGTGGATAGTCGATCACCATAATTTGATCACCGTCGGGGGCTCTGATTGTCACGTCGCAGCCACACTAGTGTCTGACCTCTGTGGATCATCCACACGAAGCTCCCGTCTGATCGGCTCTTCACGAATGCTAGTTCGTGATTTCACCCTTTTGATGGCTGATGTTGATCGAACTCCTTCGATCGATGTGTGCCGACTCTTCGGATGCTCCGAATCATCTGCACGATTGGTTGAGAGGCTGATGGATCTCTCTCTAAAATTTAGTAGACTCACGACACTCGTGGCACACCAATCTCACTTCCCGAACCCTAGGTAGAAACCCTAGGGTACACACCAAAAACCTGCGCCCACTTCTCTCTCCTTTTTCTCTCCTCTCGATAAATTTTGAACACTTCAAAATTTTTTCAGAACCTCCCCACGCCCCTTATCTCTTCTTTTTTTTCTGCCCACACCCCCTCCCTTTCTCATTTTATAAAACATCGCAAGAGATGTTCAAAGCATATAAGTAGATAAGAAGAGGTGGTTGCTCACTTGAATTCAAATCAAATTTGAATTCAAGTGCCAACCAATCTTATCCTCATCCATTTGTGCGAGAAAGAAGAGATGGCATGACCCTTTTTGTGCATGGAGACTTTCACAAGAAACCATTTCTCGTGTGGAATATGGGGTGCACAAAAGAGGATAAGCTGGTGCATGGTTATTTGGTTATCCATTCAAATTCAAAACCCCTTTGAATTTGGATGGGTAACAAACCAAGTTAATCCAAATAATTTGTGCACAGAAATATGGGCGTGAGAGAGCTTTGTGTGAGAGAAAATTCACGAGAAAATTTCTTCTCGTGAATTCAAATGGGTGCAAGGAAGTTAGGTGGCGCAGGGAATTTAAAACAAGGTGGTTTGATTCAAATTGAGCCAACCTAATTAAAATAGGTTAAGCACAATTAGACCAGATTAAACCCAACATAATTAAGCTTAATTAGGCTCAATAAAATCCTAATCAAATCAAAAATTAACTAAACCTAACCCCTGATCAAATCAGGGACTAAGCCACCTTAGCGATTAGATCAACACTTAACCTAATCGGGTTAATCTAAACTGAATCCAATTCAATTGGACTTGATCTAAAAATAATTACTCAATCAAATTGAGTTAATTAGCGATCAAATTACTAATTAAATCTCTCATAAATATTGAGTCCAAATTCGATGGGCAATTAGGCATCAGAGACCATCGATATGAAACCCTGATCAAAGAGTTCAAATTCAAAATTTGAAATTCAAAATTTTAACCTCGATACCCAAAATGTGTGGAACTCATGATCAGAGAATCCTAATTCTCAATCATAGAGTCCCAGACACATAAGACTCATAATCAGCCATCAGATCAGAAAGGAACCTCTAATGTATGTGACCCCGCAGGTTCGAACCTAAGTCGGTAGCACAGAAACCAATTCCTGTACTAATCGAAGTGACCATTTAGCAATAGTACCCGATGATCGGATAGGTCGAATAGTCGTAATTGCAACATTCAGAACCTACGTGAATATGGTTACCGTATAATTCATCCCTTTTGACCCCTGTGTTTAGGACGACTCAGGATTAAACTGTCAACCCTGATGAGATCATCCGAATCGTACTCAACTCAATTAGTCCTGTGACTTCTCACTAGGACTACCCTGGCCAAAGTTTTGCTAAATTGAAACACGACTGTACACAGCTCATAAACTGGAGTGGTCAATCCCATCTTGACACACGCACCGATAAGTCAAGTACTTGACTACACCCAGCAGCCTTTCGTCACTGAATTAGAAATTCAGGTAGTCCAGTGCCTAAGTGCAGTGAGTTGCTTGCAAGTCATCGTGGCGGTCTTAGATCGGAGGGATATTTATACCCATATCCCATCGGAGCAAATCTTGACAGCAGAAATAGCTCCAGAGTCGGTCACGTTCAGTGCAGATGTACCATTACATCTCACCTGTATGCCATACCAGTGTCTCCACACTCCATGGTTATGAGGACAACCAATCCATATGGCACACAACGACCTATGCTCGATAAATATTGTCGTCCTTGGTAACAACGTATCATTTGATCGCGAACAGGTTTAAGGACTAAGTGACAAATCCTCTTTTGTCGAGTCAAAATAGTCCTAAGGACTTCACCACAACACAGGAGTTCATTAGAAGATGAAATATTTATGATGAAAAAATATCAAAATAATTTTTATTTATTTATAATTCATGTTCTAATACAAAAGGAGCACAATCATCAACAGACTGACGATTGGCTTTGGGACATTATTCCCAACAATCTCCCACTTGGCCTAAAGCCAATCGGTGCAGTATCTAATACCCATCTTCGACTTGTAGTCGTTGAACTCCTTCACCGCAATGGCTTTAGTGAATGGGTCGGCCAGGTTCTCCTTTCCGTCGATCTTCTGAAGGTCGACATCACCTCGATCCACTATCTCTCGGATGAGATGGTAGCGGTGCAGAATATGCTTCGTCCGCTGGTGTGCCTTCGGTTCCTTCGCCTGAGCAATGGCTCCAGAGCTGTCACAGTAGAGCAAAACTGGACCAACAAGGAAGGGTGCTACTCCGAGCTCGGTGATGAATTTTCTCAGCCACACCGCTTCTTTGGTAGCATCTGATGCAGCAATATACTCTGCCTCGCATACTGAATCAGCCACAGTGTACTGTTTGAAACTCTTCCAGCAGACAGCCCCACCATTAAGGGTAAAAATAAATCCTGACACGCTCTTGCTGTCATCGCGATCAGACTGGAAACTAGAGTCTGTAAACCCTATAAGTCTCAAGTCCGATTCACCATATACAAGCCACTGGTCCTTAGTATTTCTTAAATACTTCAGGATGGTTTTAACAACCTTCCAGTAATTCTCTCCTGGATCAGATTGGTATCTACTCACTACCCCTAGTGAGTATGCCACATCTGATCATGTACATGTCATGGCGTACATGACAAATCCCACTGTCGAAGCATATGGAATCCTACCCATACGCTCTCTCTCTTGAGGTGTTGTCGGACAATCCTTTTTCGAGAGAGAAATTCTATGGCCTATCGGTAGATAGCCTTTCTTGAAATTCTCCATGCTGAATCTTTTCAGCATAGTATCAATGTACGTGGACTGAGATAAGCCAAGCAACCTTTTGGATCTATCCCTATAGATCCTCATCCCTAGGATGTAGGAAGCTTCTCCCAGATCCTTCATGGAGAACTGTGACAATAGCCAAATCTTTATTTCCTGTAATGCAGGGACATCATTCCCGATTAAGAGAATGTCATCCACATACAATACAAGAAATACTACTACTGGGCCATTAGCCCACTTATAAATGCAGGACTCTTCTCCGTTCTTAACGAAGCCATACGTTTTGATTGTCCTATCAAAACGTATGTTCCAACTCCAAGATGCCTGCTTAAGTCCATAAATGGACCTTTGTAGCTTGCATACCTTAGACTCATCTATGGATGTGAATCCTTCAGGTTGTATTATATACACTTCTTCGTCCAGCTCTCCATTTAGGAAAGCTGTCTTCACATCCATCTGCTAGATTTCATAGTCTAGATGGGCAGTTATTGCAAATATAATCCGAATGAATTTGAGCATTGCCACAGGAGAAAACATCTCGTCATAGTCTATACCATAATGTTGACGATATCCCTTGACAACCAGACGGGCTTTATAGGTCTCCACCTTTCCGTCTGCGCCCCTCTTCCTCTTGAAGACCCACTTACACCCTATGGGTTTCACTCCTTCGGATGAGTCAACCAATGTCCACACATCGTTGACCTTCATGGACTCCATTTTGGATTTTATGGCCTCTATTCATTTCTCAGAGTCAGATCTCTGCATTGCATCCATGTAGGTGATCAGATCCTCATCGTTTTCATCAAGTTCGACAGGATCGCCATCCCGGACCAAGAAACCATAGTATCTGTCCGGTTGATGTGGTACTCTACCAGACCGTCTTAAGGGTGCATAATCAATGGGCTCCGGATCTGATCTAATCAAATCTGATTCAGGTTCAATAACATGTGTCGGTTTTTTCACCTGTCGAACTTCGTCAAGTTCGACCTTAGAGGCAACAGTTTCTTCACTAAGGAACTCTTTTTCTAAAAAAATTGCCTTAAGGCTGACAAACACCTTTTGTTCATCAGCAAGGTAGAAATAATACCCTTTGATCTCTTTTGGGTACCCTATAAAATTACACTTGTCAGACCTAGATCCAAGCTTGTCTGTAATTAAATATTTAACATAAGTCGGACACCCCCAAACCCTAAGGTGCGAGAGTACTGGCTTATGTTCTATCCATATCTCATATAGCGTTTTGGCTACAGACTTACTCAAAACTCTATTTAGAAGGTAACAAACCGATTCGAGCGCATATCCTCAGAGGAAGATCGGCAGACCAGCAAACCCCATCATGGATCGAACCATATCCAATAAGGTCCGATTCCTCCTTTCAGACACATCATTATGCTGTGGTGTTCCAGGAGGAGTCCACTGAGAGAGAATCCCATTCTCCCCTAGATATGTCAGAAACTCATTGAAAAGGTATTCACCTCCTCGATCAGATCGAAGAATTTTAATACACTTTCCAGTTTATTTTTCTACCTCATTTCGAAATAGTTTGAACATTTCAAACGACTCTGACTTATGCTTCATTAAGTAGACATACCCATACCTCGATAGGTCATCTGTGAAGGTTATGAAGTAGAAATATCCACCTCTTGCACTTGAGCTCATAGGTCCACATACATTAGAATGTACCAGACCCAAGAGTTCACTGGCTCGCTCATCTTTTCCAGTAAAAGGTGACTTGGTCATTTTTCCAAGAAGACAAGACTCACAGGTTGGAAGTGATTCACAATCACCAAGTTCAAGAATTCCTTCTTGAGCCAACCTGTTTATCTTATTCTTATTGATATGACCTAGCCTATAGTGCCAAAGGTAGACTTCTGACACATTATCTATTTTAGGATGTTTACCGAAGTTTTGAACCACATTAACAGGCTGTGATAGTAAGTAAATTTTATTATTTAATTATCCAACAAACATTGTAACACCATTCAAAATGATATTGTAAATATTTTTTTTTATTAAAAAATCATAACCGAACATGACCAAAAGGCCTACAGAAATAATATTTAATAAAAAGCTTAGACAATAATGACATTCACTCAGAATTACATTACGAGAATTGATTACAAGACTCATGATTCCTAAAGCTAGAACTGAAACTTTGCTTCCATCTCCAACGTTCAGGAACCTCTCGTCTTCATCAAATCTCCTACTGACCTGCAGACCCTGCATCGAATTACAAATATGATAAGGGCTTCCGGTATCCAATACCCAGGCAGTAGTATCACAAATAAAAAAGTTGCAAGGAGTTATCATATAATTATCTTGCTTCTTCTTCGGCCTGTTCGTGTCCAGGGAGGCAATGTATTGAGGACAGTTCCTCTTCCAATGCCCCTGCTTCTTGCAAAAGAAGCACTCCGCCTGGCTCTAGTCGGGCTTGTGCTTCTTGATCTGACCCTGTGCAACCGTCCCAGCATGAGGCTGCACCTTCTTGTTCTTCTTCTTCTTGTTCTTCTTCCCCTTCCCAAAGGGTCGATGACGAGAAGAAGACCCTCCCACTACATTTACTGACTCCTTATGGAGCTGGTGATCCTTCTCAAAGTTCTACAGCAACCCCAACAATCCGTGGTAGTTTACTGCAGGCTTTGTCATTCAAAAATTAGTAAGGAATGGGAGGAAGGACTTGGGCAAGGAATTAAGGATCGCATCCTTACCGAGCTGCTCGTGCAGAGGAAAACCCAATTTGGTTAGGCGCTCAATCATCTCGATCATGTACAGTACATGATCAGTGACTGAGGCCCCATCCCTCATCCGAGCATTGAAAATGGCACAACTAGTTTTGTGCCTTTCAACGCCGTCAGGCGTGCCAAAGGAGTCGTTCAACATTTGAAGCATCTCCTGTGGCTGGGCGTTCTCAAACCTGCGGCTGAACTTGTCATTCATTGCTGCCAGCATAATACATCGGACGGTGGTGCAGTCATTGAGCCACTTCTGGTAAGTGTCTCGGATCACCTTACTAGCGTTCAGAGCTGGCTCCTCAGGTGCTGGATCCGTTACTACATAAAAGATCCTCTCATGCTCAAGGATGATTTTCAATTTTCGATACCAGCTATCGAAATTAGGTCCTATGAGCTTGTCATTATCTAATAATGACCGGAGCGACAGGGTAGTGGCCATAGTTGTATAAAGAAAAACTAGACCTCTATTAGTACATAAATTAATACTAAAGACTTGGACTTTAGTCTAAAATTTTTTTCAATATTTTTACGAACTGGTAGCCTCAACCTCCAATTCGAGGAATTACTTTAATTCCTTAATGGGTACTAGAATCCACACAGACTACACACGAGCCCAACTTTGGTTGGTCAACCCATGTGCATCTATGGGTAGGTTCTTAACCAGTTGTTTCTCTAAATAACTTCTAGTAATTGATTTTGCCCCAGAACCTAATCAGTAGGCTTTGGCCTCCACTGAAAAAATCTGGTTAGGTCCAACCATTAACATGACTTAATTTGGTGAATCAGACCAATAAATGATCAGATCCGACTTTGGCCGGCCAACCTAACCACCATCAGAAAGACTCAACCAAATTATCATATTATGAATGATAATTCCATTAGCCAATGAGCACCAGGCCTTTGGGCCTCCAATGATCATTGAACTAATGGACTCATTATACTCACTTAATGGGAGGCATTGACTTAGTTATCATTATAACTTAATCATTTTAGGGACCTAATAATTTTTGAGAATTTTATTAAAGGATAGTAGAGAAGAAATCATCCAGCCAATTTCAATCCTCCTACTGACTTCACCAAGTCAGATTAAAAAAGATTTAATTAAAGCTGGCATTAGGAGCACCTAAATCAGTCGCACTGATTTACCTAATGACATGGGTGAGCTCTAATCACCAAGTGATCTAATCAAAATCTAACTTACCAGATTGGTCAGGTAAGTGAGATCAGTGGTAGAAATTTGCCATTAACTCGTCAATGATCGAATCAATTCGAGTAGCTCCCGCTTAAGAACCACTGGTCAAAATTGCCGAACTTACCTTAGACACCAACCGGTTCATTAGTTTTAATTTTGATCAACTTAGTAAATAGGGCTCTACCGCGTAGCCATGAATTAAGTCCATCTTGGTCTAGTTAAAGACATGGACCCATTCAACTACAACTATTGAAGTTGAGTCTAGAGTATCTTTGATATAATCTAATTCAACTTTTGATTAGATTTGATCAATTACTCTATTTAGTCTATTTTTTAAGCTAACCTTAGGTCTAACCCAATTATGGACCTAATTCATCTAACCCATTGACCCACAAATTTATGCAATTGTCTTAGATCTTAATTCATAATTCTAGACCTACTAGACAACACTTAATTCTTTTAATTAAGTACTTGGGCTGATGGGTTAGGGTTTGGCTTTTCAAAAATAATTTTTAAATTTTGAAAAATTTTATTTTCTGTTCACCAAATGTGTCGACTCATTTCACAAATGGGTCAGCACAATTCATAAACAGTAATCCTATTGCTCATTTCATACCAGAAAATAACTCAAAATAAATCATGAATTTTTTTTTAGATCTAATCTAACACATTCATGATAAATTTTATAATTAAGTCCTTTCGCTGCTTCATCGGTATGGGATATAATTGCATCGGCATCCCTACCGCCATAGGAGACCCCATCGAATGGGAAGAGAGGGTCTTTAAATCCTATTTTTCTCCTATGACCGGACGGCCATGGCAACCAACCCAATTAAATTACTTGCTACTTAGATCAAGTATATCTAAATATACCAATTTTAAAATTTAAATTTTGAATTTCAAATTTTAAATTTCAAATTTGAGATTTCAATCAAATTTTAAATTTCGAATTTCCAATCTTTGAATTTTAAATTTTAAATTTTGAATTTTGAATTTCAAATTTCAAATTTTAAATTTGAGATTTCAACCAAATTTTAAATTTTCAATCTTTGAATTTTAAATTTTGAATTTCAAATTTTAAATTTCAAATTTCAAATTTGAGATTTCAACCAAATTTCAAATTTCCAATTTCCAATCTTTGAATTTTAAATTTTAAATTTTGAATTTTAAATTTAGAATTTAGAATTTCAAATTTAAACTTATAGATTACACCTTAATCTATGCATGCATATGTATATCATATTCTAGAACCTTGCTCTGATACTATTTGAAGCGAAAATTCAGTGCAGGGGCAAAATGGTAATTTTAAAACTTTTTCAAAATTACTATTTTACAGTAAAATTATTAATTAATCTTATTAATTAATACTAATTAATTCTACACTAAGATCTAAATATGATACAACAGTATGCATTTAAATTTAAAATTTAAATTTGAAACAGTAAACTTTTTACTGTACTGTGTTCAGAACACATCATCTTTTGCGGGTAGTCGATCACCGCAATCTGATCACCGTCGAGAGCTCTGATCGTCACGTCATAGCCACACTAGTGTCTGACCTCTGTGGATCATCCACACGAAGCTCCCATCTGATCGGCTCCTCACGAATGCTAGTTCGTGATTTCACCCTTTTGATGGCTGATGTTGATTGAACTCCTTCGATCGATGTGTGCCGACTCCTCGGATGCTCTGGATCGTCTGCACGATTGGTTGAGAGGCTGACGGATCTCTCCCTGAAATTTAGTGGACTCACAACACTCGTGGCACACCAATCTCACTTTCCGAACCCTAGGTAGAAACCCTAGGGTACACACCAAAAACCTACGCCCACTTCTCTCTCCTTTTTCTCTCCTCTCGGAAAATTTTGAACACTACAAAATTTTTTTAGAACCTCCCCATGCCCCTTATCTCTTCTTTTTTTCTTGCCCACGCCCCCTCCCTTTCTCATTTTATAAAACATCGCAAGAGATGTTGAAAGCGTGTGAGTGGATAAGAAGAGGTGGTTGCTCATTTGAATTCAAATCAAATTTGAATTCAAGTGCCAACCAATCTTATCCTCATCCATTTGTGCGAGAAAGAAGAGATGGCATGGCCCTTTTTGTGCATGGAGACTTTCACGAGAAACCATTTCTCGTGTGGAATATGGGGCGCACAAAAGAGGATAAGTTGGCGCATGGTTATTTGGTTATCCATTCAAATTCAAAACCCCTTTGAATTTGGATGGATAACAAACCAAGTTAATCCAAATAATTGGCACACAAAAATATGGGCGTGAGAGAGCTTTGCGTGGGAGAAAATTTATGAGAAAATTTCTTCTCATGAATTCAAATGGGCGCAAGGAAGTTGGGTGGCGCAGAGAATTTAAAACAAGATGGTTTGATTCAAATTGAGCCAACCTAATTAAAATAGGTTAAGCACAATTAGACCAAATTAAACCCAACACAATTAAGCTTAATTAGGCTCAATAAAATCCTAATCAAATCAGGAATTAACTAAACCTAACCCCTGATCAAATCAGGGACTAAGCCACCTTAGCGATTAGATCAACACTTAACCTAATCGGGTCAATCCAAACTGAATCCAATTCAATTGGACTTGATCTAAAAATAATTACTCAATCAAATTGAGTTAATTAGCGATCAAATCACTAATTAAACCTCTCATAAATATTGAGTCCAAATCCGATGGACAATTAGGCATCAGAGACCATCGATATGAAACCCTGATCAAAGAGTTCAAATTTCAAATTCAAAATTTGAAATTCAAAATTCTGACCGCGGTATCCAAAATGTGTGAAACTCATGATCAGAGAATCCTAATTCTCAATCATAGAGTCCCAGACACATAAGACTCATAATCAGCCATCAGATCAGAAAGGAACCTCTAATGTGTGTGACCCCGCAGGTTCGAACCTAAGTCGGTAGCACAGGAACCAATTCCGGTACTAATCGAAGTGACCATCTAATAATGGTACCCGACGATCGGATAGGTCGAATAGTCGCAATTGCAACATTCAGAACCTACGTGAATATGGTTACCGTATAATTCATCCCTTTTGACTCCTGTGTTTAGGACGACTCAGGGTTAAACTGTCAACCCTGATGAGATCATCTGAATCGTGCTCAACTCAATTAGTCCTGTGACTCCTCACTAGGACTACCCTAGCCAAGGTTTTGCTAAATTGAAATACGACTGTACACATCTCATAAACTGGAGTGGTCAATCCTATCTTGACACACGCACCGAAAAGTCAAGTACTTGACTACACCCAGCAGCCTTCCGTCACTGAATTAGAAATTCAAGTAGTCCAGTACCTAAGTGCAGTGAGTTGCTTGCAAGTCACCATGGCGGTCTCAGGTCGGAGGGACATTTATACCCATATCCCATCGGAGTAAATTTTGACAGCAGAAATAGCTCCGGAGTCGGTCACGTTCAGTACAGATGTACCATTATATCTCACCTGTATGCCATACCAGTGTCTCCACACTCCTTGGTTATGAGGACAACCAACCCATATGGCACACAACGACCTATACTCGATAAACGTTGTCGTCCTTGGTAACAACGTATCATTTGGTCGCGAACAGGTTTAAGGACTAGGTGACAAATCCTCCTTTGTCGAGTCAAAATAGTCCTAAGGAATTCATTAGAAGATGAAACATTTGTGATGAAAAAATATCAAAATAATTTTTATTTATTTATAATTCATGTACTAATACAAAAGGAGCACAACCGTCAACAGGCTGATAATTGGTTTTGGGACACTATTTCCAACAATATGTTTATACTATGTTTGATTAGAATATTTTCATAACTGACGTCTGATAACTTTGTACAAAAGAGGTACGACTTCTCAGATCATAAGAAGGCTCGAGATACTTGATTGCAGAAGATTAGAGAGTTATATGGAAACTACAAGGTCAAGCTCTTTAGAGGGTGGCTAGAGCACCGTAGGGATACTAAGGAGGAGCTTGTTCCTTGGATCTGAGAATGTCCTTCGAGTTAATGGGAGGGGATGGTCAGGCATTGGAGGAGCCAGAACTTTCAGATTTAATTTATAACTTATAAATTTTTTATTATACTGATAATTATATTTGATTTTAACTTATGTGATTTAAATACCATATAGGCTGCATCTCGTCAAAATCGGGAGAATCGGGTTGCTCAGGAGTATATGCATACTCTCGACCGTGACTTTATGGCCAGTCGTGTGTATAGAGAGGTAATAAATTCCGACCCTTTAGTTTATAAGTTATTGAGTTATTATTTTTTTGCATGTTTCTAACAAGCTGATTGATTGTTATAGCTGATGAGAGAAGGGATGATGCCAGACCATAGCACCATCTGCCGAGCAAGTCATACGGATAAGAAGGGCAGGCTGATGAAATGCCACGATCAAAAGAATTTTTATAAGTAATAATTAAAGTATGATTAGTATAATTAGTATTATAACATTTCTTATGATCTTTTATTTGAATTTATAATTATACAAGTAGTTAGACATGCTTGTGAGTGAGGGCTCGGACACCTCTGGCCTCAATGACCATCTGTCTCAGATCTTGGGACCTGAGCACTTTGGAAGAATTTGTTGCAGGTCCGGATATATGTCGATGAGCTACTAGTCTGAGGCGAGCATCTTCTCACATATTTTTATGGTCGTCAGTCGGGAGCAGCTTGACGAGACCTTGGTGCAGGCAGCTCAGGCTCAGGAGCATGCATCTCAGGCTCAGGAGCATGCGCACATCTCAGCTACAGAGTGTCATATTTGCTATGGTGAGTCAGCTCTTCGCTAATTTTGGTGCTGATTTATCAATCATTCAGGATATGTTGGCTAGCATTTTAGCTCCAGTCCCTCTAGCTCTAGCCCCTCTAGCTCCTGCTCCGGTCCCTCCAGCTCCTGCTCTAGTCCCTTCCGATCCTGCTTCAGCCCCTCTAGATGATAATGAGATATTTGGAGAGGAGGATTTTGATTTAGGAGATTTTTGATGTATTTTATTTTTATTTAAAAAATATTGTAATATAATTTGATCAACAATACAATTTGAGTATTTGAGATATATTCTGCATTATTATTGAATTTTATGTAAATTTTTTTATTCTTATAAATTTTAGCTTAAGTAATTATATATTGAATTGTATCTATTAAATAAAAAATAATAAATTTAAGTGATTGGAAAGTAGTATAAGGAAAAAAGCTACAACAGTTATTGTGAACCGCTATCATAGCCTACGGCAGCGATTGCACAACCGCTGCTATATCTGTACCAACTGCTGTCATTGGTTTGTGCTAACCACTGCCATAGATTTATAACAACAGTTAGACAACCGCTGTCATAATTTATGACAGCGATTATTGCAGCGGTTGATATAACTACTACCATATATCGGGTATAACAGTCGTTATTCAACCGCTACTATAGCTTGCAATATAGCAGCGGTTTACCAATCACTGCTATAGAAGCTATCACAGCGGTTAGTTAACCGCTGCTGTAGAATCTATAGCAGCGGTTATACAACCGTTGCTATACCACTTCTATAATCGTATGAAACCACTATTGTAGGCCATGGCAGTAGTGTTTTGGCTACGACAACAGTTGTCGATCGCTGTCGTAGTTCTTTTCTATAGTAGTGAATACAAATTACTACAAACTATAAATTGTAGTGGTAATAAAAAGATGAATTTATGATCTTGCTCTCAACATAGCTTATCTCGCTGAGCACGAATCGTATCCTTAGATCATGACTCGTCTCTACGTAGTCATAAACTATTTAAGATCAAGTATCGTAAAATAAAAAACTACTACTCGAACACATGAATAAGATCATAAAAAATATTCATATTTTTCAAATATACAATATTATTCAAAATTAAAGAAAATGTTCAAGTAGTTGATTGCATAACAAAAGAAAATACATAATAGGAAATAAAATACAAAAATATGAATTCCAAAACTTCATTCACTCTTCCAAGGATGAAGGATTTAGCTGCTTATGGATTGGATCTTGCTCGCTGTAAAAAGCTCCATCTTCTTTGAAGGTTGAAGAAGAACTTGAAGAAGATGTAGGAGCAGAACCTCCTTATGCCACTACAAAACTCTCTCCTAAAGCTCCAGACCCTTGCAACTTTCCTCTCTTCCTCTCTCTTATTTTCTACAATTTTTTTTTAATTTTTGCTCTCTTTTTCTCTTGGATCTCTGTATCCCTTTTTATAGCTTTCCTAGGCGCCAAAGATCTGGCTGTATCCAATCATTTAAATCCTCATGAATTTCTTTTTTGTCTTAGGTTTTAATACCCTAGCCACCTTCTCTGTTCTGTTGCATCGCATGTCAACGGCTCGCTTTTGAACCGCCAACCAGTCCCAGGCACAACTGGTTCCCCTCTCGCATTCGTGTGCCCACACTTGCTCAAATGCACGCCTAGCTCGCCCACCCATGAACCGCGCACATGTGCTCGCCCAAACCACGTCCTACGCTCGCATTTGGACCCATGCCGTATGCACGTTTGAACCACGAACCGCATGAAGCACCCGCATGAAGCCCATGCTATAAGCCGCTGTGCACCACGTAATAATGTGCGTGGACCGCATGGAATTCCTGGTGAGCTGCGCGGCCGCCCTCATGGACTGCCTTTATGAGCCGCGCCCCTTCCTATGCACTGCACATGGATTGCATGGCGTTTCTTCTGGGCCTCTTGGCTTTGTGCGTTGTTGTGGGCCATGTGGCATCCATGGGCCTTGTCTTGTTTTATTCTAGTTTGGATCGCACATCTGCATTGGCTAAAAATTTAATAATAGAGGTGGTTAACTTGAGCATCATCATTGCAAATATTAGGAGTTTTACTGGTTGGTTTGTGATTAGACTTTATAATTAACAATTTTTAAAAAAATATATAAGAAGTATCAAATACTAAATAATAGATATTAAATATTAAAAATTTTAATATTTCTTATATCACATTAATATATTGATCCATATGTCTTCTCTCTCTCTTCTTCTTCTTCTTCTTAGCAAAGTAGGGAAGAAGGGTTGGAGGTCAGTGGATCGATAGGGTACGGCAACGTAGCAAGACATGTGGCAATAGATAGTGAGGCATGGCTAGCAATGACGACCAATAGGAAGAGATAATAATCAAGCCAAAAATAAGGCCAAATTGAGGCCCTTTGCTCAATCATCCTTAGGTCCCAACTTGCTAGCGACTGCAGTCCCGGCATTGGCCATGGATTGATGTAGGGGTGGGCTGAGGTCCTTGACGATGAACGCCAATGGCATAGATGGCTGGAAGAAGAGAAAAAACTTTAAAAGAACAAGGGATGGAACATGGCATCATTCATGGCGATTTTTTGGCGAAACCAAAGTTCAGTGATGGTGCCTCAGGACATGGGGAGAAGAGGAAGTGAAAGAGAAGAAAGGCTAAGGCTTTACCTTGGCTTTGATAGTGTCTCTGACTCCGATTTCCAATGGACATATGTTAGCATGCAGTGAACTTTTTGTGTAGTCAAATAATACCTTTTGGTTAGTCTTTTTAGATGAGGTTCTGGATCGTTTACAAAAAGATTTAACTTTCACTAAGTCAAAATTGAAGATGGGAAAATACCTTCTTCTTTATCTTGCGGTTGAACCCCTAACTTAGAGATGTTTTTGGTCTTGCTCTTCTTTATTTTTATTTCTCAGCAAACCACTTGGTCTGCACCTACATCTAGACTTTGTTGTAACGATGCTTCTTGCTACCCTTGTTGTCAATGATAACTATGGGGACTCCCCGATCTCCATCTTGATTAATCGATCGGTGAAATCAAAGGGCAAGAGCTTGGATGCTATGAGTAATGTCGGCTTCTCGTACTATCATCACGAATTTGCTGTAGCCATTGACAAGCTACTTTACTGAGTTGCAGTTGCAATATCCATATTCTCGTGTTTTGGAGATGTTTACCATGAACTCTTTCCCATCCTTTATAAGATGATACTTCCTCTTTCTCTTGCAGAAGACTGCATATCAGTCCTAAAGCTATGAGCTCCCAAGGATAACCTAGCAAACCTCTAAAGAAACTACTTCACAAATTACTCATCCATATATCTCTCAAGGATGGCGAACTTGAAGATACAATATTGCTTAGCCATCTTCAACTCGATATCCTTCTAAATTCAACTGAGAGGGTAAGGATGTGGATAGGGCTTTATCTACTACCCTAGCTTCTGAATCAAATTCTTAGACATGAAGTTCTTCTAACTTTCAGGATCTAAAATAGCGTTGATGCTTTACTTCATCTAGATCTTGAAGCAAAAGAGTTCCTTATGCATCTCCAGATCTACCTCAATGACTGTCTTGAGTTTCCTCACCATTAAACTCAATTTGGAGTATGTTTGCTCAAGTTGAGGCATCTTCTCAACCTCTATAATATTGAGAACCACCTTCCCTTTCTTCTCAAAATCATCATCTTTCAGCTACCTTCTCTCAGCATGAAACTCTGGGTGAAGTTTCCAACACCATTTCTTAATGTGTTTGTGAAGGTTACAGTAATCATAGTAATTTTTATAAGTCATATTGACATACTTTCTTTTTCTACTCACCTTCCTAACCTAGATTTCTGCCACTTTTTCTTAGCTTGTCTCCATTCTTGCCTTCTCTTGATTGATTCTTCTCCTTAATCCCATGGACTTCACGTAAGCTTTACTGACATCTTCAACTTTGAAGAGTTTTAGCTCTTTTTGAATGTTCTTATAGAGACCTCCAACATACTTCATGAAAATTATATGATCGTCGATAGAGATTCTGAGGAAGATTGCTTCCTTTTGAAACTCGATATAATTTTAGATGGATTGATCATACTTCTGCTGTAAGTATTGCCATTGATTCATCGATCTTCCTCATAGCCAATTGTGTGAAATTACTTCTTGATTAGGTCCTTGAATTTGCTCCACATGAAATTAGAAATGTTGTTATTCCTCATGTACAAATTCTATTATATAACAGCATGGTTCGAAAGTTTGGGACGAGCAAAAGCTACTTTTTGGATGTTAGAATATTCAAAGATAGTAAAGTAGATCTCTAACTGATCTGGTCAGTTATCTAGCATTTCCACATCAACGATTCTATCTATATGAGGATCTCAATTCAAGCTTCAACATTAAATAGTTGAAGAGAGAGATACTATAATAAAAAAAGATATTTGTGACGTAAAAAAAGCATCGCAAATATAAATTTTTATTGTAAAAAATTATTTATGATGAAAATTTTGTTGCTAATAATTAGTCGCTAAAAATGGATTCACAGATAATATTTTACGATAGAATAAAAATTTTTATCGCTAATAATATTTTTTGTAATGAAATATTTTAGTCAATTTTTTTATTTTTTAAATTATTTGAATAAATTATTTATGATATAAATTTATGTCATAAATAAAAATATTATGATCAATTTATTTTCATCTCTAATAAGGTTATTTATGACCAAAATTTTCTATCATAAATAATTTATAAATACACTTTAACTTTTTTAAAATATAAAATAAATTATTTATGATAAAAAATTTGTATCATAAATATTTATATCATAAAAAAATATTATTTGCAATGAAAATATTTGATCATAAATAATTTTAAAAAGGATTTTTAATTTTTTTTCAAAAATAAATTATTTACGATGGAAATGTTTCATCACAAATAAGTTTATTTATGATGGATATTCCATTGCAAATAATTCCATCATTAACTAAAATATAATATTTTTTAAAAAATAATTTATAAATATATATTTTTAATTTATATTTTTAATATTTTATATTTATAATTTATAAAATTATAATAAAAAATTCACATAAATTTATAAATAAATTTGATTATTTTATTATATTAAAATATCATTATAAAAAAATAAATTTAATAATTATAAAAGATCCAAAAAAAAAATAAAAAAAATAAAAATAAGCTATCGGTTGTTAAGCATCCGCATTTGGAAAAGGAGAATGGATGGAGTATAAGGCTGGAAGTGGGCTCGAGCCAGCTCGAAGCCCATCATGTTGGATCGACTTCAGGCTGGATTTTGGGTTTAGCTTGAAACCATTTAGGCCGCGTTCGGGCCAAAAAAATAGGGTCCATTTTACTTTCGGATCAGGCTCGGGCCTACCTTTGGCCGGCTCGAACCCAACTTGGGTCTGAGTCCGAATTTTAGCCCAATTATGAGTCCAAATTTTAAGGCTTCATTCCATCCATCAATCTCTCTTGATCCCTTTCGAGTCCCAATATTTCCCATCGAGGTCTAATCTCAAAGAGCCCTAGCCCCATCCGTCGATCATTGCCATCCTCACTTTCGATCCTCTCTGTTCTCCTGTCGGTCGTCAGTCTCCACCGTTGCTCTCCTCTCGATCTTTAGCGGCATTGGGCTCCCCCCTCCAATCTCCTGCAGGTGCTCTCCTTTCCATAGGTCTACCTCCATTGTGCCTTTTCTCCCCTGGATCGTCGCTCCCTCAAGCCTCGACTGTCACTCTCAATCCCCCGTCTCCCTCCAACTGTCGCTCTCTCGAGCCTCGACTGTTGCTCCCAAGCCCCCATCTCCCTCCGATCGTCGCATCCAAGCCCCACTGCCTAGTGTCCCTTGACTGCCTCAACCTCTCTCAGAGAGTCCAACAAGCTCTTCGACGGTGTTCGCAAGGCCTGTGGCTAGTCTCACCGTCCATGTAAGTCTCAACTGCAGTTACTGTCGCCTGGCTCCTCATCGCCTATGCCCACACCCTTGAGACGGGCATCATCTTCATTGAAATCGATGGTGCCACCTAGGCCAAGCTCGAGCTCCAGGAGCCAAGAGGTTGTCGTCGTCGTCGAAGACCTAGCGGGCATCGTCATCATTATGACTAGCCATCAGAATGGGTTAGGGCTTATAGGGCTTTAGATTTTTTTTTTTTTAATTTTAATAGCGAGTCGGGAGTGATGTTGGTGGTGGGCTAGCTCAATCTATTTGGGCCGAGCTTGGGCCTGGGTCTTTTAAAAATTTTTGGGCCTAAGCTCGGTCCGAAGCTTGATAAAAAATTTCAGACTGGGCTCGAACTGGGGTCTGGCCTGATCTGACCTAGTCCACTTCCAACCCTAATGGAGTACGATAGATCGGCCTGCTACTACCTTGTCAGCTCCATCATCAGCTCCATCTATGCCATCTGCCATCATCTATGTCTGAAATAATTGGTACAAGTCGACGTATACAGCCAACTCATCAGCTCGTTGTCGATTCTCAGCGGTCTGTCTTTGTATCTCTATGAGTCGGACATTACAGGCAACATAGACGTCAGTCTTGGATGAGAATGAGGATGGGAGAGCTCTGATCCTATGCTCTAGTCTTCTAATATAACAGGATCTCGTACCAAGCACCTGATCACAAATCTCATCATCTGTGGGTGCGATTGAGCCCTTAGGGATAGGTTGGGATCTAATTTCTATCATATGATCATGAAAGTTAAAGTTATAGTTATTCTAAGTTGGTACTGAAAATTAAAATACTAATAAAAAAATAGTTGAAAAAACTTACATAAAGCTCTTGGCTCCCCACCGTCTACTTCTCTGATTGTCACTGGTTGGTTCGTTCGTAGATCTCGATCCTATCAGGAAACTCGTCACTCTCTATATCTTTCTATAATTTAAAAATAATTAATAAAAAATTTTAAATAGTTAAAGAGTTAAAATATGTTAAATAGAAATTACTTACCATCTGCTCTATGTAGCGAGCGAACGACCTTGAATCCCTATAGTACAAGATGGTTTGTCCCATCTAATTCACGACATTTCAGACACATTGATCTTGTATAGTTAACAATCAAATTAGAAAGTAATTAATTAAATTTAAGAATAAAATATTCAATATTAAACTCTAAAAAAAATTTGAATGCTTAACTTGATATGTCGGATCCTCATACCTGCGGCATATGACAGTCCAGTCCTCGATACTGATGCTGTCATATGGCTGCTACCGCACTGCCTCCACCCCTGCTCTTGCACTATAGTATACCAATGGTGATGAATACGATGTTGGTAATCCTTGAAATGCGAGCATAAATGATCATCCACAGCTTGCCGTATGTAATCATGCTCAAAATCAACAATTTCAAATATAGCCAGCCAATAACAAATATTATAAGAATACAATGCTAATTAAATATTTTACTAAATATTATTTTACCTCTAAGTGGCTATAGAAGATCTCTCTCTGAGTCGGTGTAACGTGATGTCAATCAAAGAGCATCACAGGGCCATAGCTACAGCATATGATGTCCAGCTCAGTCTGCCATGGCTCGCACCATCCCCTAATGGGTGTGGTGAAAGTGGACGAAATCTCAATACAGAGACGATGTCCCTCATGCTTGTGTCTCCAATGCTCTAGGATGAGGTTCTTTGATGAATCTCATCCTTGCCTCACCACCTATAGAGAATGGCCTAAAATAATAATGAATAAATCATTAGTATGATAGCTACCTATAAACCTAATAGATATAATTAAAATTAAATTTTATTATATAAAAAATATTAAAATACTACTCAGACCTGTCTCTATAGCACCCTCTAGCAGCTACGATGGTGTGGTAGTGGAAATGGAGAAGGCTTATCCTCAAGGGTAGGCTGGAAATCGAACGTGGTCGTCTCCCTCCTAGTGCCATACTTGCAATGCTTAAATTTTACATATAACTAACTTGATATATAAATGAATATAATAATAAATAATAATAGTGAAAGACACATAAATACTAATGAATAGAATTGTATTGCATATCATTATTGCAAGAAAAAATTTAATAAAGAATATAGATCTACTCATCAATATCCATATCCTCCTCAATTTGTAGGTCCTCCTCTGAATCACAATAATCGACTAATGTATCGTCTTCTATCTCATCATCATTTATGAACTGATCATCATCCTCCGAATTATCAAGATTAAATACAAAACTAACTTCAACTTTATTGGATGGTAGATCAGTCCTATTCAAAGGAGTTGTCACAAGTTCTTCGTCAATAAGGAGCTCGATCAATATTTATTTTTCATCTTAAAAAGCTTTCTTTTTATGTAGATCTGAATTTTCATCCATCTCTAGTCGGATTGATATGTTATATACGTCTCTAGATGTTATTCTTTGTACGACATGCCAATCATCTCGATATTTTGGTTCCTTCAAATATATTACTAGTTTCGCTTGAGTTGCTAATATATACAGCTCACTCTGAATACTATGTTCATGTAAAATTTATACTGATAAAGTGTAGATCGATATGAATACCGATCTTCTTATTGCTAATATCCCACTATTTACATTGAAACAAGAATATCGAATTATTGACTCCATACTTCAGTTCTATAATATCTATTAATACATCAAGATATTCAATCTCCTCTTCTCCTTCATATCCTATCATAGCAATCTCACTATTCTGGATCCATCTTTGCATCTCAAGCTCTCTTATATGAAATCTCACTCCTTCAATGATACATGATACATAGTGATTAATCCTTCGATCGGAGTCATATGCTAAATCATACAACTCATCGATCGCACCCTCTTCCTCCCTACCTTGGCCTTTTTTTGTGACCCGTGGCTTCTCACGGAGGCAACTGTGTAGATCCATCACAAAACAAAGAAACAAAAAGATAAATAAAAAAACCAAACCCCTTTCTCCCTCTCTTATTTGGTGGAAATAGAAAATCCTCCTCCTCTTCTCCAGTGCCCTCAGACCTTTCCCATTTACAACATCAGAGCTGCTGTGATTCCTACGGATGGAGGTCCTCATCAGCATCAGGTCCCTATGCACCCCTGACCCTCAGGCCCCGTGCTTGCACTCCATGCCCCCCGCAACCCACCCCTCCCTTGGCTCCTGCGCCTGCACCCCACCACCGCTCGACAGTGCCTGCCACCCCTCCCCCTCCCTCCTTCCCACGCCGACCCCTCCTCTCTAGCTAGATCAAATGAAAATAAATAAAAGGGAATCGGTCTTACCTTTGTCGGCAACGACGACGTGGAGACATGGCACACGGGAGATGGTTTCGATGGTGAGGATTGACGTATGGCGAGAGAGGGAGGGAGAGAGGGAGAGAGCCGAGGGAGTGGGATTTCGACAGGAGAGAGAGAGAGAGGGAGAGAGGGAAAGCACAAGCGATGGGGAGGGGCTCCGGTTTCACGAGAAGAGAGGAGGATTTCGCAGGATCCAAGAGAGGCAGACAGACGTGACCGAAAAAAATTTGATTTTTTTGAACTTTAGCGATGCAAGGTTATTTCCATTGCTAAAAACTATTATTAGCAATGAATATTCTATTTTTATCACTAATAATTTCTATCAATTTTTTTCCTCTAAAAATTATTTTCTTTAAAAAATTTAACAAAAAAATTCCATAAAAAAATTACTTTGTGATGAAAAATAAATTTTCATCGCTAATAAACACTATTAGCGATGCAACATATTTTTTCATCATTAATAATTCCTATCAAAAAAAATTTCCCTCTAAAAATTTTTTCATCTAAAAAAATTTAATCAAAAAATTTTATAAAAAATTAGTTGGTGATCGAACAGTATTTTTCATTGTTAATAATCATTATTAGCGATGAAAACATGTTTCCATCGCTAATAATTCTTGATAAAAAAAATTTTTTTCCTAAAAATTTTTTTCTCTAAAAAAATTTAACCAAAAAATTAGTGATGAAAAATATTTTTACTTCGCAAATACTTTTTATAAAAAAATTATCCAAAAATTATTTCTTTCTAAAATAAATTTTTTCCAAAAATAATTTTTTCATCGTAAAAAAATTTTTGTTCAATGCATGGAGCGTGTGCACGTCGTTTGATGCACCACGTGCATGCAGACTCGCATAACACATGATGGACAGGTGCAGATGTATGCCACCTATATTATAATTATGAACGAAGACGACAAGAATTCCGATGTGATGCAAAGAGTATAGAAATTTTAATAATTTTTAGATCGTTCGATATGCTGTCGGATCATCTACGGACTGAGAGACCCGTTCAACCCTCTCATCTGGATACACGGATGGACCTGAAAAGAAAGTATTATACTCATGTGGCCAACTGGTACCCGATGATGTCATCTGGAGGATGTAGGAAGAAGAAAGCGCAGCCATCTGTGGATCAAAAGGCGGTGGCATCTGTACAGCATCTAATGATGACATCTGCGGAATATGCAGTGATGGCATATGTGAAACATATGGTGACGGCATATATCTCATATCTGGTATCGGGGCAGCTCCATACCAAGACGCACAGCTATATGGATCAACACCAATCGCCACCAAAGTTCTGAAACTTGTTCTCTCTATCTCCCACAGTATCTGAATCCGTTCATCCTCATCAGTCATAGATAAAGTACGACGAGCATCCAACACAAGATTCGATATAGAATCAATCTACAAAATAAAAATAAAACAGTCAGTATAGTGTAAAATATAAAATAAAAATATAACATAAATAATATAAAGTAATTTTCGTAATCTTATCAAAAGACGCACAGTAGAACTCTCGCCCTCGTATCTGAAAACTGCATATCGAGACTGTCCAATGACTCGCACCGTAATACTAAAAAATTAAGCCATGTAGTCATCGGTATATGAACGGCCTCTCAAAATAGGATCACCATGAACAATGTGATCTCGACGTACATCCCAAATATCGATGTACTCTGTATGTTTGATACACCAGTCAATACGAGCTATCCCTCATCGATCAATACGATGAAGTCCCTGGCTGGTATCAAACTGCTCTGGGATGCCCTGAATCTGACCAAACTGCCGCAAGACATAATCGAAAAGATGCCACCTACCACATTAAAATAAATAAGTAGCACTCTAGCAGTCCATATGTCGTGTCCAACTGTACACATCTATAGCAGTATGCCAATAACTCATCTGTATATCGCTTCCACAAAAACTGATAGAGTTAAAATAAAAAAAATTAGTAAGCTAAAATAGTAATAGATTATGAATACTGTAAAATGATATTTGTAAAAAATTTAAAATTTATCCGTCTATATGTATCAACTAATGTATCCAACTGGCACATATAAATCCGTGCCACTCTCGTCGATACATGATGAACGTTGAATGCAACGTTCCATCTGTTTCACAATGTACTCATGTTAAATAAATTTTATCGAATTTAAAATAATAAATTTAAAATAAAAAAAATAATATTTCGATACCTATATCCCAATGGTCCGTCTAGTCTGAATGGAACATCAGAATCCTGCTGCTCTGATGGCATCTCGAGCAACTGTCGTCGTAATAGACTGATAGTCGACATACGTTCTCATATTCAAATATGTAAATTTTAAAAAAATCATACATGATATACCCAATATAAAATATAATTGAATATTAAAAATAAAAAAAATTAATTTATATACCTGTAATAATACAAGATAACCACCAATCTTACTTTGATCAGCATAAGAACCCCGACACATAGCTCTGTATAGGCAAGCTAGTACTGCACTGCCCCAACTGAGTTGACGAGTGAAGTTTAAATCCTCTAATAATGGCAAAAATATCAACTTTATCTTATTTGATGAAGTATCGGATAACAGGACACCACCTAACAACCGCAGCACCTGACCCCTAACATACTGCTACACCATCTCCTCTGGTGCATCATCCGTAATATGAAAATATCGATAACGATCATCCAAACACTCAATCCTGAGTCGTGAATGATCGAAAAAATATGCGTCAGGCTCAAACCCTAGCAATCGCAAGCACAAAGCCTGCCACTCCAGAATGGTAAGCATGGGATCAACTCCGGTAACTGGATCGCCATCAACTGGTAGTCCAGTAAGAATACTGACATCCTGTAAAGTGATGGTCGCCTCACCAAATGAAAGATGAAATGTGTGTGGCTCTGGATGCCATCTCTCAAGCAAAGCAGTAATAAGACCAACGTCCATCCGTATACGATCAATCCGATATACTCCATAAAATCTCAGATATCGTAAATAATCTAATACTCTATGTGGGATGTCCTCTATCCTCCAGAAGTCAGCATCGGATCGTCGTAGACGAAGGTGTCTGGCCTCCTGCAATAAAATATAATAATTAGATAATGTATATGACTTTTAAAATAAAAATTTAAATAGTAAATAGGATTGGAATGCTTACGCCGTCATCTAAAATAGTCTGTGATAGATGGTGCTCCTGTAATGTAAGAATACTGCTATCTCGAGGATCGAGATATCGCAGAACGTAAGTCATAATACGCTAATGAATCTAAAATAACGATATTATCATAGATGTATTAAAAAATAAGACACAATATATTTTAAGAGAAATATATTTTAAACATAATATTGTCACATAATACAACTTAAACACAAAATTCAGTTCATCTCAGGATATTAAACACGTATATTCAAATACAATCTCATAGAAATACATAAAACAATGACGAAAATAAGTCTTCAAAGCCTTTAATTTCTTCCACTGCTTGAAGTTGAAGTATGTTGAAGTATCTTAGGACAGCGACGGCAGTCATGACCCTGTTTCCTACAAAAACTACAGTGGTTCTTACTTTTTATTTGCCTATCATCCATCTCATCTCATAGTCTTGTTGACTTTGGTCTACCTTTCTGCTTGGATCTCAAATGATGATGATCAGAAATACATTTGAATATACGTGTATGCATCCAATAATCTTCATGTGGTAATGGATTAAAGTCATCGCTCCAAGCATTCATATATGCTGTAATTGTATATGCATCATCCATAAAATCACTAAAATGTACAGCAATTTCTTGACACACAGCTAAAACATATGAATATGGATATTTGTACATACTTCACTTTCCACAAAAATATTTTTTTTCAGCTAAAGTAACAGTATGAAAATTTTCTCCACCTCGTAACCCTGCGTTTGCTCTCCTCGTAAGCACTTCATATATACCTCTTTGAAGGTTGAATGCTGTTACTCGATGCTAGTTAGCTTTAACTTGATCTTCAGCAATCTTAATTGCAATATGAGGAGTAAAAAGATTATTTGGATTCTCCTCTATATATCTCAAGGCTTGTGCATATCTCGTATTGAAGTATTTCACAAGACGATAAAATATCATTTGAACACAAGCTGTAATTGGCATATTTCTAGCTCCTCATAAAATACTGTTAAAAACCTTCGACAAATTTGTAGTTAAGACACCATAGCGCAGGCCATCATCATGTGCCAACATCCACTTCTCCTTTTCTATCTCGGACAACCAGCTTCAAGCCTCTTCATTCACTGTTCTGATCCTACCCATGATAAAGTTGAACTTGCAAACTTGATGAGCATTTTCTGCTTGCCATACTGCTCTTTTCAGCTGCATATTTTTAAAATGAGTGTTGAAATTACTGTAGATATGTCTTAAACAGTATCGGTGATAGGCACATGGTGGACTCTATCCAATAGACTCATCTGCGATGGCATTTAATATACCTGTATGCCTGTCAGAAATTAAGCATATTTTATTTTTATCTTTAACGATATATGTTCTGAGCTGGAAAAGAAACCAACTCCAACTTACAGTCGTCTCCTCATCCACAATTACATATGCTAATAGAAATATCCCATTCTCTGTATCAATTCCTGTTGCAATTAACATCTTACCTTTAAACTTTTCATACAAGTGCGTGCCATCAATGCTGATTACAGGACGGCAGTGCGTAAAATCCTGGATAGATGGTTTGAAAGCCCAAAAAATATAATTTAAAACTCGAATATTGAAAATTCATAATTTGAAAAAAAAATTATGAAACAACTGTATCGAGATTTGCATGTTGAAGTACAGCCATATAATAGGATAATTTAGCATAAAACGGCTCCCATTCTTCATAAATATCAACCAATGCCTTCTGCTTTCCACACCATGCTTTTCTGTATGACACTGTATATTGAAATTGATCATTAACGGTTGCCACAATAGCTTCAACTTTAACACCGAGATCTTTCTCAACAATATGTCGGACTAATATGCTAATCATCCTTCCACTGACATGTTTGTGGTCTCGACTCAATCTCGTAAATAAATAAGTGTGAGGATCCTCATATTTTGTGATTTAAAAATATCCATATTTTTTCAACAATACAGCATGAAGCCTCTATTTACAATTTTGAACATTATCTGATGATGTGCATCGTACGGACCATAATTTCGAATGCGACTGAACTATATTGTATGTCTGATGCTTCATAATGTGATAAAGATCAACAGCTCTCTTTACATAATTTTTACTCTCAAATATTAGACCTTTAGAAAATTTAGTCATCGAGGAGTCCCAAAATTGATTGTCAGAGTTCAATCTTCGACCAGCACTAACACAACCATCATCATCTAAATTTATATCGTTAAAATATTATGAAGGTTCGTACAAACGAGGTTGAGGTTCTTCTACATTAATATTAACCTGAACATCTTCATCATCATTCTCATCTTCATCATCATTCTCATCTTCAGCATCATCATCATTACTGCTACTGTCATCATCCATCCAACAGTCTTCATCTCCACTTTCATCTGACTCAAAGCCTAGACTATCAAAATTTATTCCACCGACTACCCAGTCATTATTTCCTATATGAGTGTCGTCTCCTGCACTTACCACTATTTCTAGCAAAGGAGAAGTCACCATAGCAGAAGACACAGGAGAAGTCACCATAGGATTCGGAATAATTGGATAACTAGGGGTAGCAGTAGTGGAATGTTGTTCTGCAAAAATAGCCTCAACACTATTGATTTGCACCATAGGAGTTACGAAAGATGAGGAAGGCCCAACATTATTATCCGCTTGAGTTAAAAGCCGACTATGATATCCAAAGCTTGGTACATCTTCTTTTTCAATATATAATTCTAAAAATCGATATTCTGAATATTTCAAAGGAAAGGTCAGTATTTCTTCGACATCTTCATCATTATCAATTGGAATCAAGATATATTTGCTCTGCATTAACTGTCCCGACAGATTAGGAGATTTTTATTTCAATTTTATTTCATATTTTTTTTTGTCTATCGAAATACTGCTGTATAAATGATCTAATAATTCTTGACGTGATAATGATGAAGATACTCTAATCATCCGATTTGCAGGGTGACTGTACTGCATACCAGTTTCATCATTCTGTATCATGCTATCATAATACAATAGTACACAAACTCGAGTACTGGCCATTTTCTCAAAGAAATCTACGATAAAATCAAAATCAAAATATTTAGTATTATTAATTATTTTATCGTTTCAAAAGATTTACATGATACATGCATCATATCATCAACAAATAGGTACAGATAGATCTTATCCCATTCAAAAATTATATTAATTCTATAGATTAATTACATTAATCAAACGATACGCAAAAAGGATCAAAAAAAATTTCGACAGTATTTTTTCTTAGTTCTCCCCACATGACTCAAAATGTGTGAGGAGAACTAAAGAAAAATACTGTCTGAAATTTCTCTCGAACCCTCCGCATATCATTCGAATAATGTAATTATCTATAGAATTAAATATAATTTCTAAACTATCCAAATTGGACAATCAATTGACCAATGTATATATTTTACGATATCCGTATAAAAATATATATTTAAATATATATTTTATATAGATATCGTAGAATATTCTACATTGGTCAATTGACGGGTCTACATTTTCATAAAATATAATATATTTTAAAATTTTTAAATTACGATCGAATTGAATTTTAAAATACATCTAAATCTAATAAGATAAAAATAAAAATAAAAATAAAAATAATGAGATAAAAATAAAAATAAAAATAAAAATAATGAGATAAAAAAATAAAAAGATTGAAATAGACGGCCCGCTGCGGGGACCGTCGCGGAGCTGCTGATGGGGGCTATCGCGGAGCGACCGTTGGAGCCCGATGGGGCCCACTGTCATCGCGGCCCATCGCATGGGACCTGCCGTATCCCACCGTCGGGCCCGCCGTCGGAGAAGGGGAGGGTCGGGGCCCGCCACAGGGGGCCGCTGCAGCGCCCTGGTGGGGCCCGCAGCCCCGACCCCCCCGACAGAGCCCGCCGCAGGAGAAGGGGAGGGTCGGGGCCCGCCACAGGGGGCCACCGCCGTGCCTCAGTGGGGCCCGCTGCCCGGCCCCCATGGGGCCCGCTCGCGGCCCATCGTCGGGGCCCACCGCCAGGCCGCATGGGCCACCGCCGGCCGTCTGTTGTCGGCGGCCAAGAAAAAAGAGGGGCAGAAAGAGGAAGAGAGAGAGAGAGGAAGAGGGAGAGGAGGGGTCGGCCAAGGGAAGGGGATCGTCGGGGCCCACCGCACCGGGCCACCACCGGCCGTCTGTCGCCGGCGGCCAAGGAAAAAGAGAGAGAGAGAGGAGGGGCCGGCCAAGGGAAGGGGCCCGCCGTGGGGGGCCGCCGCCGGCCGTCTGTCGTCGGCGGCCAAGGAAAAAGAGGGAGAGAGAGAGAGCAAGAGAGAGAGAGAGGAAGAGGGAGAGGAGGGGCCGGCCAAGGGAAAGGGCCCGCTGTCGGGGATCGTCGGGGACCGTCGGGGCCCGCCGCCGGCCGTCAGTCGACCGACGATCAAGGAAAAGGGAGAGAGAGAGAGGAAGAGGGAGAGGAGGGAGCCCGCCGCCGGCCCTCTGACACCGGCGGCCAAGGAAAAAGAGGGAGACAGAGAGAGGAAGAGAGAGAGAGAGGAAGAGGGAAAGGAGGGGCCGGCCAAGGGAAGGGGACCGTCGGGGCCACCGTGGGGGCCCGCCGTCGGGGTGCGTGGGCCGCCGTCGACCGTCTGTCGTCGGCGGCCAAAGAGAAAGAGGGAGAGAGAGAGAGGAAGAGAGAGAGAGAGGAAGAGGGAGAGGAGGGGGCTGGGGCCCGCCGTCAGGGCACGCAGCCCGCCGTTGGGGCTCTGACGCTGGCGGCCAATGAAAAAGAGGAAGAGAGAGGAGGCAGCTCACCGCCACCGGGAGCTCGCCGCCGTGCCGCCGGAGAGACGCCGGAGAAGAGGGAGAAGAGGGAGAAGGGAGAAGGGAGAAAATGCCATTCCCTTTGGCGTTTTCTCTATTTTTGCTCTTTTCTTTTTTTTGATTTTTTTAATTTTTTTCTTAATTTTTTTAATTATTTTTTTATAATTTTTTAATAAATAAAATTAATTAATAATAGAGATAGTAATTTGAATGATAATTTTTAATTTGAATTAAAGTTAATTTCTTTTAATTTATAATTATAATTTTTATTTTATTACCATTTTTTTCTCTTTTATTCACTTCTTTTATGATATTTTTTTTGAAATTTAATTTAAAATTTTTATAATTTTAAATTATAATTTTAGTTTTCTTCCATTTTTATCTTTTTGGCATTCTATTATGTATTTTTTCCTTTATTTAAAATATTTTTTAAATAATTAAATTTAAATTAATTTAGTTATTTAAAATGATATTTTTATTTCATTATAATTATAATTTTTATTTCTTAAAATTAAAAATTAAAAATTTTGTTTTTCAATTAGAATTAGAATTTCTATTTTTTTTCAATTCTATTTTTTTTCTTTTTTTATGCTATTTTTTATTTTTGTACAATATTTTTTTTCTTTTCTTCAGATAATTTTTTTAAAAAATAATTTGAAATGGACAACGTAATTTGAAATGATATTTTTTATTTAAATTAAAATTAAAATTTTTATTTTTTTTAAATTTTAATTTATAAATTTCTTTTTTTCATATTTTTTCTTTTTTTTTCACTTTTTTATGGCATTTATTTTTTTATCAAAATTTAATTCAAATTAAAAATTTATTTTTTTAATTTAAATTTATATTTATATAATTTTTCTATTTTTTATTTTTTATTTTTATGAAATTTTTTTAGGCTATTTTTTTTATTTGTTTGGAATATTTTTTAAATAAATTAATTTAAAATTGGGAAAGTGATTTGAAATGATATTTTTTATTTTAATTAATTTTAAAAATTTTATTTCTTTAAAATTTTAAATTATAATTCTTATTCTTTTTCAATTTTTTTAAAATTTTAATGGCACTTTTTATTTTTTTATTTTTTTGAACATTTTTGGAAAGAATTTGAAATGATGTTTTTGAATTAAATTTAAAATTTTTATTTTTTTAAATTCAAATTTATAATTTTTATTTCTTTTACATTTCTTTCTCTTTTTTTCCTTTTTCTCTGATATTTTTAATTTTTCAAATTTTTAAGATTTTTGTTTACATATTTTTTTAAAAAATTAATTTGAAAAGAAAAAATTATCTAAAATTATCTTTTTTATTTAAATTAAAAATTTAAATTTTTATATTTTAAATTTCATTCAAAATTTAAATTTTTATTTATTTATAAATTTATAAATTTATTTTTTTCTCATTCTTTTCCCTTTTTTTTCTTTTTTTTGGGGGGAAAAATTAGAAAATACCATTTTGCATCGTCCAAAAAAAAAGAAATTAGAAAATGCCATTTTGAATGGCGTTTTTAAAAATGACATTCGAAATGACATTTTTTATTTTTTTATTTTTTTGGATGATGCCGATGTGGAAAATATGGATGACGTGGTTTGGAGAAAATGTCATTCAAAATGACATTTTATCTTTTTTGTATTAGTTTTATAAATAAATTAAAATTTATATTATTTAGATAAATAATTTTTTTTATATATTATTTAAGAAAAAGATTTGAATCTGAGATGAGACGAAGTATTTGAAGATTTATTAATTGTTCCATGATATCTGAAGATTCTTTCACCATATCATGATGTTATCTGTCCAGTATACATATTGGGAGACGGATAGTGTCGTGGATTGAACTGCATCGAATCTAGCAAAAAAAAAAACAAACAAACATGGGTAATGCGGCGCCTTATCCACCGTGGGATTTAGCCGGATCCATTTGGACCTGGTCCCAGACCACGCAAGGGGCAGTAAAAGAATAGTTTAAAGCGAAAAGGACAGTTGTCATACCTGAAATTACCAAAAAAAAATATATAACACTCTGATCCAGTAGTATCCACTTGAATAAGATCTCTTGAAGAGTAGGTGGAGACATGAAACAATAAACAGATTAAAAAAATTAAGCAGAATCTGCAGAACCTATATACTGTTTTCCAGTAGCAGTGAGTTATTTATCCCCAAATGTGTATAAGGTCTTCGACTTTGAGAACAAGCTGAAGTAGACCTTCTAATAACTAATAACAATGATAGGAATTAGAAGTAGACTTTGTTTATTCGAGTTGCCGGGAACTAAAAATGAAGGTATACACACACCCACACGCGAAGTCCGTTATTCTGCCGTATTCATAGAATATTGTCTCTGGACAAATTTTTTCCTACTGATTAGTTATGTGGTCTTTTGTTTCTATCTTTTTAAGCCAGGATTGTCAAACCGAGCGAGTCTTTATTGAAAATATGGTAGATATCTGAGTAGCCTTTCCGGTTGATAAGTGCACTCTCGTTTGTTAATCATGTAGTCCCTCTGTTTCTCTACAGGAACAATGCACCGTCTGAATACCGAAGCTGTAAATTATATAAAAGTGGGTTATATAAATCTTGCCGGCTAGAAATACAGCCTTTTCTTTTGATAAATTTGCTCCGGTTTAGGGGTCAACTTTACTTTGATTTATTATTTTGTGCTTCTTTTCTGTTCATAAAAAGAATAACTGGGACCATCTTTGCTAGAAGATACATAAAAAATAATTCTTTTAAAATCGGGACAGACAGTGAATCGGCAAGCTGTCTGGTTACCAGGTCGATCGGGCCTTGGATGCCGCTCCGATGCTGCCTGGGATATTTTATGATGAGCGCAAGTACCGTTTCAAATTTCATCCCCACTTCCCAAAAGCTTTATAAAATAGATTTGTCAATCCAGACTAAAAATTAATCAAAATCTGTTAAAATAACTTCAGAGGCTTATCAAATCCTTCCAATAAGAATATCTTTTGTTAATAATTATCAAATAATTTTCAGCTAGGGGAATATTTTTTTTTCTAAGGGTTCGTAGGAGAGTTGGACCAATTTTTCTACTAGAATGAGGATCATTTTTGTCTTTAAATTTTAGCTCAACATTACTGCTGTGGAATGTTTTTTGGAAACCCGTCCTCAAGAGTAGATTTAATATTACTCGGTTGGATGGTGATTTTATGAGTAGGAGTGACTTGGGATCACTGAGGTACCATCAAACACAATGATCTTGACAACTTCCCTTGCATTACTGTTGGTTTGGCGGTCATCGCTCTAGGCCAAACGCCACGGTATTGGCAGTTTTCAACATCCTATGTTGAAAGTTGTCCTTAGTGTCTGGTTTCATTTGCCAAACTTTAAAGTTCCAACCTTCGAGTTGTGGGACACCATGGACCAAGACCAGGATGGCGTGCATAGCCACATATTTTCGATGACCTATTCTTCGTTGCAAGAGAGGCATGAGATGGTGGTTAAAGACTTTCTTCCCATTCAGGACAAGACTAATAGAGTTTGAGAATGAAATTCAGCCTATAGCCAAGCTTCAGCATAGTTATTACTTGGTCATGAGGCTACCAGGAGTCCAACCCATGTATTGAAGTGTATGCCTTAATTGAAACCTCCATAGATTGAGGATTTATTAATTTATTTACTGATTGGTGGACTCCTATGACTACGTATGCACTGCCATCATAAGCACTATGCATTTATGCAAGCATTTCGAATGATTTTCTGTTGTGTGAGTTTGTTAAAACCAAAGTATAGTACTTGTTGCTGCCAATCTTTGATGAAATGGTCGGCGGTGAGCTGAGTTATTGTGCCTGAGTGGTGGATGGCAGAAAACCTATAAAACAAGTCCTCTTGTCGCAAGTTGTCTGGTGGAGATTCTCCGATGCCTAAGTTAGTCGGAGAAAAAAAACAGTAGAGAGCCAAAAGTAAGAGCCCAAAAGCTTATAATTAGTCCAACCTACTTGATCCCCTATAGCTCACTGCTTTATATAGAATGAGAAAAGTTGTTACTATATAACTCTCATCCCTGAGTATTCGGGATGTGGAAGTGATGGCACTTACCGGACGGTTACCTCATTAACTACTATTAAGGCCAAGTAATAGATAGATCATGGGCAACTATTGCACCCCACGATCGCGTGTGGTTAATGCTTGTGCCGAGTAACTGTCATTTGATCCCCAGAATTATGGGATTCAGATAGTCGGTATGGTATCGAGAATGTCGTCGGTCAGGTGCCAACTATATGTCGAACATTGCCGACAAATGTTGATCACATGTCAAACCAAATCGATCAAATACCGACTTTATTAGATCCCATTGATCTAAGTCGGCTAGATCCAATATAGTATGCTTGGTTGGTGTGGAGATGAGGAAGAGAAATAATTGTCACGCACTTAATCGGTTGGGAGGCGAGGATGAGAGATAGTCAGCTAGACGATAAGGATCTACCTCAATACTTACCTCCCAACTCCTGAGTCTGATTTTATAGTTTTAATTGGATGAGAGGAGTTAATTATTGTACGGGCTTGAGTTACTTTTTCCGACGATCTCCTTTTACTGTTGCCTCGAAAACTATGTCTAGCTGTTTCATTGTTTCATGGAGTGAGCCGTCGTTTTATCATTTCATAAGACGTGCGACGGCTCTATTGCATCACAGGTCATGCAGCAATTAATGCAATGAATCATCCAAAGCAACTTTCCATAATGATTGCAGAAGATCGGGCGACCAGATAATAATTCGTTTGAGCAGTCCGAATCGTCCACGTGTCAGTCCTAAGGTTTCGATTGGGTCTGGACTACACCCAACTCTTTTCTAACAAGAATGAAGTAGTCCTAAAAGAAGATTGGAAACAATATGACTCACTATTCGGCATCCAGGTTCTCCCTTAATGGGAGCTTCTTGAGGAGCAGTCATTGTACGACATTGGAATAAGTCTAACTAGTCACTTGGATAGATTTTTTTTCTTAAATCCTTAAGTCTTTTCCGTCGATTTTCTTTTTTCTCTGTAGACTAACTTTTTCTTTGTCTTTAACTTATAGGCACGAGGGTCTCAATGGAATGCATCCGTTGTGCTGTTAGGTAGAGGTCGGGTTCTGAGCCTAGTGGACCTTCTCGGGGTTCATCGAAGAAATCGAGAGAAGGACACCCCTTTTGGATGCCGAGGAGCACACAGCCACCGTCACCACCTCGAGTTCCTCCGTCGGAGCATTCTTCGCCGCCGTCTCTTGCACTAAGCCCTATTTTTTCTCTCTTACACCTGAGTCTCTTAACCTTATCATTATGAAACTAAGGAGAATTTGGAGAACTTTACCTAAATAATTAAAAAAAAATTATTTACAAAAATAATCTAATTTTTAATTTATTTACCAAAATGATGCAAACCATATAAAATGTCATTTTGAATGGCATTTTATGATGGCCACGTTACCATCCATTTCCACATGGACGATGAAAAAAAATAATAAAATCACTATTTTAAATGACGTTTTTTAAAACACCATTCCAAATGGCGAGTTCAATAATTTATTCCCCAAAAATATATATATATATATAAAAAAAAATAGAAATTTTAATTTTAATTTTTTAAAAAAATAAAAATTATAATTTTGATTCAAATAAAAATCATCATTTCAAATTAGTATCCCCATTTCAAATTATCTTTTTAAAAAAATATCTAAAAAAAAATTGGTGTAAAAAAATGCCACAAAAAAATTGAAAAAAAAATTATAATTTTTAATTTTAAGAAAATAAAAATTTTAATTTTAATTTAAATAAAAATCATCATTTCAAATTACAATCCCCTTTTCAAATTATTTTTTTTAAAAAATACCATAAAAGAAGAAAAAAATGAGAAAAAATAAAAATTATAATTTTGAATAAATTTAAAAAAATAAAAATTTTAATTTTAATTCAAATAAAAAACATCATTTCAAATTATTTTCGCCACTTAAAATTAATTTTTTTTAAAAAATATCCCAAAAAATCTTAAAAAATTAAAAAAATAAAAAGTGCCATAAAAAAAGAAAAAATAAAAAAACATCATTTCAAATTACTTTCCCTATTTCAAATTAATTTTTTAAAAAATATTCCAAACAAAGGAAAAAATATCTAAAAAATATCACAAAAATAGAAAAAAATGGTAAAAATGAGAAAAAATTAAAATTAAAATTTTAAATTATAAAAAAATTAAAATTTTAATTTGAATTCAAAAAAATGAAAAAAAATAAAATACCATAAAAAAAGTGAAAAAAAGGAAAAAAAGGGAAAAAAATAAAAAATAAAATTGAAATTTTTTAAAAAATAAAAAATTTAACTTTATTTCAAATAAAAAATGTCATTTCAAATTACTCTCCCCATTTCAATTTTTTTTTAAAAATATCTGAAAAAAATTGGTGTAAAAAAAAACACCATAAAAAAAGGAAAAAGGGAAAAGAATTGAATTGAAAAAAAAATAAAAATTATAATTCTAATTCAAAAATAAAAATTATAATTTTAAATTTAAAAAAATAAAAATTCTAATTATAATTCAAATAAAAAACATCATTTCAAATTACTAAATTAATTTAAATTTAATTTTTTAAAAAATATTTCAAACAAAGGAAAAAAAATACCTAAAAAAATGCCAAAAAGTGTAAAAATGGGAGAAAATTAAAATTTTAAATTATAAAAATTTTAATTTGAATTCTAAAAAATTAAAAAAAATACCATAAAAAAGTGAATAAAAGGAGAAAATTGGGTAAAAAATAAAAATTATAATTATAAATTTTTTTAAAAAAAATAACTTTAATTCAAATAAAAATTATCATTTCAAATTACTATCTCCATTTTAAATTATTTTTTTATTAAAAAATTATATAAAAATAATTAAAAAAATTAAAAAATTAAAAATATCATAAAAAAAAAATTAAAATAAAAAATAAAAATAAAAATATCGAAGAGAATGGTATTTTTGAAAACGCCATTCCTTTGGATGTTATTGAAGCTTAAGACCCAAAAAAAAAACCCTACATCTTCTCCCTCTTCTCCAGCGTGTCCCTCTTCTCTGCGTCTTCCTTCTCCTCTCCGACGGCACAGCGGCGAGCTCCTGACGGCAGTGAGCTCTCTCTTCTCTCTTTTCTCTCTCTCTCTCTCCCTCTTCCTCTCTCTCTCCCTCTTTTTCCTTGGCCCGCAGGCGACAAATGGCCGGTGGTGGGCCCGTGCACCCCCCATGTGGTTGGTCCGCCGGTGGCCGCCCCGCCCCTCCCCTTCCTTTGGTCGGCCGTTCGCTCTCTTTCCTCTTCCTCTCTCTCTCTCCCTCTTCCTTTCTTTTTCCTCTCTCTCTCCCTCTTTTTCCTTGGCCCGCCGGCGACGGTCCCTTCCCTTGGCTGGCGGCCGCCCCGCCCCGCCCCTCCCCTTCCCTTGACCGACGGCGGGCCCCTTCCCTTCCCTTCCCTTGGCCGATCGCCCCGCCCCATCCCCACCCACGGTGGCGGGCCCCACGGCGGGCCTCGACGGCGGCCCCACGGCGGCCCTCCGATGGCGGGCCCTGCGGTGGGCCCCCGACGGCAGCCCCACTGCGGCCCCCCAATGGCGGCCCCATGGCGGCCCTCCAGCGACGAGCTCGTGCGGTCCTGCGGCGCCCTTCTATTTCGATCTTTTTATTTTTTATTTTTATCTCATTAGATTCGGATTTATTTTAAAATTCGATTCGATCCTAATTTAAAAATTTTAAAATATATTACATTTCATGAAAATGTAGATCTGTCAGTTGACCAATGTAGGATATTCTATGATATCCATATAAAATATATATTTGATTATAATTTTTATACGGATATCGTAAAATATATATATTGGTCAATTGATTGTCCAGTTTGGATAGTTTGAAAATTGTATTTAATTTTATAGAAATTACATTATTCGAATGATATGCAGAGAGTTCGAGAGAAATTTCGGACAATATTTTTCTTTAGTTCTCCTCACACATTTTCAGTCGTGTGGAGAGAACAAAGAGAAAATACTATCAAAATTTTTTTCAATCCCTGATGCGTATCGTTTGATTAATGTAATTAACCTCTAGAATTAATGCAATTCTCGAATGGGATAGGATCTATCTGTACCTATTTGTTGATGATATGATGTATTTATCATATAAATCTTTTGAAATGATAAAATAATTAGTAATACTAAATTTTTTGATTTTGATTTTGTCATAGATTTCTCTAAGAAAATGGCCAGTACTCGAGTTCGTGTACTATTGTATTATGATGGTATGATACAGAATGACGAAATTGGTGTGCAGTACAGTCACCCTGCAAACTGGATGATTAGAGTATCTTCATCATTATCACGTCAAGAATTATGACCATTTATACAGTAGTATTCCTGTAGACAAAGAAAAATATGAAATAAAATTAAAATAAAAATCTTCTAATCGGTCGGGATAGTTAATGCAGAGCAAGTATGTCTTAATTCCAATTGATGACGATGAAGATGTCGAAGAAATATTGACCTTTCCTTTGAAATATTCAGAATATTGATTTTTAGAATTATATATTGAAAAGGAAGATGTACCGAGCTTTGGATACTATAGTCGGTTTTTAACTCAAGCGGACAATATTGTTGGGCCTTCCTCACTTTTCGTAACTCCTATGGTGCAAACCGATAGTGTTGAAGCCATATTTGCAGAACAATATTCTACTACTGTCGGTCCTAGTTGTCTAATTATTCAAAGTCCTATGGTGACTTCTCCTGTATCTTCTGCTATAGTGACTTCTTCTTTACTAGAAGTAGTGGTAAGTGCAGGAGATGACACTCATATAGAGAACGATGATTGGATAGTCGATGGAATATATTTTGATAATCTAGACTTTGAGTCAGATAAAAGTGGAGATGAAAACTATTGGATGGTTGAGGACAGTAGCAGTAATGATGATGATGGTGAAGATGAGAATGATGATGAAGATGTTCAGCTTAATATTAATATGGGAGAACCTCAACCTCGTTTGCATGAACCCCCATAATTTTTTAATGATATAAATTTAGATGATGGTGGTTGTGTTAGTGCTGGTCGAAGATTGAACTCTGACTATCAGTTTTGGGACTCTTCGATGACTGAATTTTCTAAAGATCTAATGTTTGAGAGTAAAGATTATGTAAGGAGAGCTGTTGATCTTTATCACATTATGAAGCATCGGATATACAATGTAGTTCAGTCGCATTCAAAATTATGATCCGTACGATGCGCATCATCAGATAATATTCAAAATTATAAATGGAGGCTTCGTGCTGCATTGTTGAAAAAATATGGATACTTTCAAATCATAAAATATGAGGATCCTCACACTTATTTGTTTACGGAGTTGAGTCGAGACCACAAACATGTCAGTGGAAGGATGATTGGCACACTAATCTGACATATTGTTGAGAAAGATTCCGATGTTAAAGTTGAAGCTATTGTGGCAACCGTTAATGATCAATTTCAATATACAATGTCATACAAGAAAGTATGGTATGGAAAGCAAAAGGCATTGGTTGATATTTATGGAGAATGGGAGCCGTCTTATGCTAAATTATCCTATTATATGGCTGCACTTCAATATGCAAATTTTGGTATAGTTGTTTCATAGAATTTTTTTCAAATTGCGAATTTCAATGTCTAAATTTTAAATTATATTTTTTGGACTTTCAATCCATCCAGAGTTTTACGCACTGCTGTCCTATAATCAGCATTGATGGCACACATTTGTATGGAAAGTTTAAAGGTAAGATGTTAATTGCAACAGAAATTGATGCAGAGAATGAGATATTTTCATTAGCATATGCAATTGTGGATGAGGAGACGACTGCAAGTTAGAGTTTGTTTTTTTCAGCTCAGAACACATATCGTCAAAGATAAAAATAGAATATGTTTAATTTCTGACAAGCATCCAGGTATATTAAATGCCATCGCAGATGAGTCTATTGGATGGAGTCCAGCATGTGCCTATCACCGGTACTGCTTAAGACATATCTGCAGTAATTTTAACACTCATTTTAAAAATATGCAGCTGAAAAAAGTAGTATGGCAAGCAGGAAGCACTCATCAAGTTCGCAAGTTCAACTTTATCATGGATAAGATTAGAATAGTGAATGAAGAGGCTTAGAGCTGGTTGTCTGAGTTAGAAAAGGAGAAGTGGACATTGGCACATGATGATGACCTGTGCTATGGTGTCTTAACTACAAATTTGTTGGAGATTTTTAACAGTGTTTTACGAAGAGCTAGAAATATGTCAATTACAGCTTGTGTTCAAATGACATTTTATCGTCTTGTGAAATACTTCAATACGAGGCATGCCCAAGCCTTGAGATATGTAGAGGAGAATCCAAATAATCTTTTTACTCCTCATGTTGCAATTAAGATTGCTGAAGATCAAGTTAAAGCTAACCAGTACCGAGTAACAGCATTCAACCTTCAAAGAGGCATATATGAAGTACTTACGAGGAGAGCAAGCGCAGGGTTACGAGGTGGAGAAAATTTTCATACTGTTACTTTAACTGAAAGAAAATATTCTTGTGAAAAGTGGAGCATGTATAAATATCCATGTTCACACATTTTAACTGTGTGTCAAAAAATTGCTGTATATTTTAGTGGATTTGTGGATGAGCATATACAATTACAGCATATATGATGCTTGGAGCGGCGACTTTAATCCATTACCACATGAAGATTATTAGATACATACACGTATGTTCAAATGTATTCATGATCATCATTGTTTGAGATCCAAGCAGAAAGATAGACCAAAGTCAACAAGACTATGAAATGAAATGGATGATAGGCAAATAAGAAGTAAGAACCATTATGGCATTTGTAAGAAATAAAATCATGACCACCGCTGCGGTCCTAGGATACTTCAACACACTTCAACTTCAAGCAATAGAAGAAATTAAAGGCTTCGAAGATGTATTTTCGTCATTGTTTTATGTATTTTTGTGAGGTTGTATTTGAATATACGTGTTTAATATCCAGAAATGAACTGAATTGTGTGTTTAAGTTATATTATGTGATAATATTATGTTTAAAATATATTTCTCATAAAATGAATGGCTATCATATTTCTTATTTTTTAATACACTTGTGATAATATCATTATTTTAGATTCATTAGCATATTATGACTTACGATCCACGACATCCCGATCCTCGAGATAGCAGTATTCTTACATTGCAGGAGCACCATTGATCACAGACTATTTTAGATAGCGGCGTAAGCATTTCAATCCTACTCTTACTATTTAATTTTTTTTTTGAAAAGTCATATACGTTATCTAATTATTATATCTTATTGCAGGAGCCCAGACACTTTCGTCTACGATGATCCGATGCTGACTTCTAGAGGACAGAGGACATCCCACATAGAGTGCTGGATTATTTACGATATTTTGGATTCTATGAAGTATATCGGATTGATCGTATACAGACGGACGTTGGTCTTATTACTGCTTTGTTTGAGAGATGGCATTCAGAGACACGCACGTTTCATCTTCCATTTGGTGAGGCGACCATCACTTTACAGGATGTCAACATCCTTAAGACTACCAGTTGATGGCGATCCAGTTATTAGAGTTGATCCCATGCCTACCATTCCAAAGTGGCAGGCTTTGTGCTTGTGATTGCTAGGGTTTGAGTCTGACGCTCAGTTTTTCGATCATTCACGACTCAGGATTGAGTATTTTGATGATCGTTATCGATATTTTCATATTGAGGATGATGCACCAAAGGAGATGGTGCAGCAGTATGTTAGGGGTCAGGTGCTGCGATTGTTAGATGGTGTCCTGTTACCCGATATTTCATCGAATAAGATGAAGTTGATGTTTTTGCCATTATTAGAGGATTTAGACTTCGCTCGTAGACTCAGTTGGGGCAGTGCAGTACTAGCTTGCCTGTACAGAGCTATGTGTCAGGATTCTTATGCTGATCAGAGCGAGATTGATGGTTATCTTGTATTATTACAGGTATGTGAATTAAAAATTTTTATTTTTAATATTCAATTATAGTTCACATTGGGTATATCATATATAATTTTTTTTGAAATTTGTAGATTTGGGTATGGGAGCGTATGCCGACTATCAGTCCATTACGACGATAGTTGCTCGAGATGCCATTAGAGCAGCATGATCCTGATGTTCCATTCAGACTAGACAGACTATTGGGATATAGGTATAAAACTATTACTATTTTTTTTTGAAACTTACTATTTTAAATCCGATAAAATTTATTTACCATGAGTAGATTGTGAAACAGATGGAACGTTGCATTCAACGTTCATTACGTATCGATGAGAGTGGCACGTGTTTATAGGTGCCAGTTAGATACATTAGTTGATACATATAAATAGGTAAATTTGATTTTTTTTATAAATATTATTTTACAGTATTCATAATTTATTAAAATTTTAGCTCACTAATTTTTTTTTATTTTAACTTTATCAGTTTTTGTGGGAGTCATATACAGATGAGATATTGGCTATATTGCCGCAGATATGTACAGTTGGACATGACATATAGACTGCTAGGGTGTTACTTATTTATTTTGATGTGGTAGAGTGACATCTTTTCGATCGTGTCCTGCAGCAGTTTGGTCAGATTCAAAGCATCTCAGAGCAGTTTGATACCAGTCAGGGACTTCATCGTATTGATCGATGAGGGAGAGCTCGTATTGACTGGCGTATCAGACATGCAGAGTACATCGATATTTGGGATGCACGTCGAGATCACATTGTTCATGGTGATCCTATTTTGAGAGGCCGTTCATATATCGAGGACTATATGGCTTGATTTTTTAGCATTACAGTGCGAGTCATTGGACAGCCTCGGTATGCAGTTTTCGGATATGAGGGCGAGAGTTCTGTTGTGCGTCTTTTGGTAAGACTACGAAAATTAGTTTATGTTGTTTGTGTTATATTTTTATTTTATATTTTATAATATATTGACTATTTTATTTTTATTATTTAGACTGATTCTATGTCGGGTCTTGTGTTGGACGCTCGTCGTGCTTTATCTACGACTGATGAGGACGAACGGATTTGGATACTGTGTGAAATAGAGAGAACAATTTTTGGAACATTGGTGGTGATTGATGTTGACCCATATAGCTGTGCACCTTGATATGGAGCAGCCGATGCGCCAGATATGAGATATACACCATCACCATATGTTTCACATATGCCATCACCGCATATTCTACAGATATCATCACTAGATGCTGCACAAATACCATCGCCTTTTGATCCACAGATGGCAGCGCCTTCTTCTTCCTACATCCCCCAGATGACATCATCGGATGCCAGTTGGCCACATGAGTATGACACTTTCTTTTCAAGCCCATCTGTGTATCCAGATGAGAGAGTTAAGGGGGTCGCTCAGTCCGTAGATGATCCGACAGTATTAGTTATTCTTGAGCAGCATGACCAGCAGATCTCCATTGATATAGGGCTGGAGCCATCACAGCAAGAGCAACTGTTGAGGACCTTCCTGAGAAGGTCCAAGCGACCACAGGCACCACGACGTCTTTGTAGGACTTAGTATTTTTTAGATTTGTACTTAGTATTTTTGAAACTTTTATTATACTATTTTTGTACACTTGATATTTTTATTCAATTTTATATTATTAATTATTGATTTTATTTTATATTATTTAATTTCAAGTGATCGGATATTATGCTTTGTAGATATAGATACACATACTCTCATGTGTCTCAGAACATTAGGAGAGAAAAAGTTATGCTAAAAGGGCTATAAAAATTATAACGCAAATAATAATAATATATCAGATAATTTAATTATATTTTTTAAAATATCTAAAAATAAGCTAAATCAGACAAGTCAGTGGGGAACTATCAAAGTTCAAGTCGATTTTTCGATATATGAGATGAATCGGACCCACTGGTATATCTCGATCTGGTACGGGCACGAACAGCTACGTACGATGCGGTATGGGCCGATATAAGACGGTAACGTTTCGATATAATTTTAAATTTTAAATTATAATTTTTATTTTTTTCTCATTTTTTTTCATTTCTTTCCTTTTTTATGGTATTTTTTATTTTTTTTAATTTTTTAAGATATATTTTTTTGGGATATTTTTTTAAAAATAATAATTTTAAAAGGGGATTGTAATTTGAAATGATAATATTTATTTGAATTAAAATTAATTTTTTTTAATTTAAAATTATAATTTCTATTTTTTTCTCATTCTTTCTCATTTTTTTTTTAATTTTTTTTTAATTTTTTAAGATTTTTTTTGGGATATTTTTTTAACAAAACTAATTTTAAAAGGAGATTATAATTTGAAATGATGATTTTTATTTAAAATAAAATTAAAATTTTTATTTTCTTAAAATTTAGAATTATAATTTTTATTTTTTTTCAATTCAATTCTTTTCCCTTTTTTCTTTTTTAGGGTGTTTTTTATTTTTTTTACACCAATTTTTTTTTCAAATATTTTTTTAAAAAAATAATATGAAATGGGGATAGTAATTTGAAATGACATTTTTTATTTGAATTAAAGTTAAAAATTTTATTTCTTTTAAAATTTTAATTTACAATTTTATTTTTTTTTCCCATTTTTTCTCTTTTTTCACTTTTTATGGCATTTTTTATTTTTTTAATTTTTTTTGAATTAAAATTAAAATTTTAATTTTTTTTATAATTTAAAATTTTAATTTTAATTTTTTTCTATTTTTACCATTTTTTTTATTTTTATGGCATTTTTTTAGGTATTTTTTCCTTTTGTTTGGAATATTTTTAAAAAAAATTAATTTGAAATGGAGAAGGTAAATTGAAATGATATTTTTTATTTGAATTAAAATTAAAAATTTTATTTTTTTCTAAATTTAAAATTATAATTTTATTTTTTTTCCATTTTTTTTATTTTTTTCCTTTCTTATGGCATTTTTTTTAATTTTTTAAGATATATATTTTTTTAAAGAAAATTAATTTGAAATGGAGAATTTGAAATGATATTTTTTATTTAAATTAAAATTAGAATTTTTATTTTTTAAATTTAAAATTATAATTTTTATTTTTTCTCATTTCTTTTTCTTTTTTTTATATTATTTTTTTTTTTTATTTTTTAAGATTTTTTTGGGATATATTTTTAAAAAAATTAATTTTAAATAGAGAAAATAATATAAAATGATATTTTTTATTTAAATTAAAATTAATTTTTTTTATAAATTTAAAATTATAATTTTTATTTTTTTCTCATTTTTTTCTTTTATGGTATTTTTTTAAAAAAAATAATTTGAAAAGGGGATTGTAATTTGAAATGATGATTTTTTATTTGAATTAAAATTAAAATTTTTATTTTTTTAAAATTTAAAATTATAATTTTTATTTTTTTTAAATTTTTTATGGTATTTTTTATTTTTTTTACACCAATTTTTTCAGATATTTTTTTAAAAAGATAATTTGAAATGGAGATATTAATTTAAAATGATGATTTTTATTTTAATTAAAATTAAAATTTTTATTTTTTTAAAAAATTTAAAATTATAATTTCTATTTTTTTATTTTTTCTCTTTTTTTGGAGAATTAATAATTAAACTTGCCATTTGAAATGGCGTTTTCAAAAACGTCATTTCAAATGATATTTTAAAAAATGCCATTTGAAGTGGTGATTTTATATATTTTTTTTCTCGTCATCAACGTGAAAAATGGATGGAAAAGGATGGCAATGTGGCCATCATAAAACGTCATTTTTGAATGGCGTTTTATGTGGTTTGCATCATTTTGATAAATAAATTAAAAATTAGATTATTTTTGTAAATAATTTTTTTTTAAAAAATTATTGAGGTAAAGCATTCGAGAATTTGCTACTTTGAACATATTTTTCAATGAAATCCCTATTTAGATTTATAAATACAATGTAAAAAGGCATGTGGTATACCCCCACAAAAAAGTGAACAATTAAAATCATAGTAAGATAGTTTGAACTCTGCCTGACTAATATATTTGTACAATGAAGTCCACGAATTCCCTGTCCCCCCCAAAAAAAATAAAGGAAACTCATGTCACAGATTTCTATCGACCTTCAATTGTAACCGTAATTTTATTGCTGGAAGCCGAATTTCTTTCCATCAAAGGTGTTGCTGTGTAGAAACCTGGCCTTTGAGGCTGAGGTAGGAGTCCACTTTCGGTGCTTAACATGAGCACTACCTCTGCCATCGTTGGTCTATCTTCACTCCCTTCTTGCACACACAAGAGAGCCACTTGGATACACCGTAATATTTTAGATTCTGGATATGTGCATCCCACTGCTTCATCAAGTATTTCCAAGCATCTATCTTCTGTCCATAGTCTCCATGCCTGTGATAATCCATGTACATTTAGAATGAACAACTAGAAGTTATATTTAGAATGATGACATTATTGCATTCAAGAACTTACATGTCCTAAAAGGTTTACACGAGCTTCTGCTTGATTGATCATTCTATTCTTCTTACCACTTAAGATTTCTAACACTAGAACACCAAAGCTGAACACATCTGATTTCACTGAAAAGATACCATCCATTGCATACTCCGGTGACATATATCCACTGCATGTCATTAGCAAAATTAGTTTATGCAATTAGGATATTGTACTCAGATTTATACTTTATGAGTTGATGCACTTGTGTACTTACTATGTCCCGACAACTCTGATTGTATTCGCTTCAGTTTGGTCAACCTTAAAAATTCTTGCAGTGCCGAAGTCTGAGATTTTTGGGTTGAGCTCCTTATCAAGAAGAATATTGCTGGCCTTCAAATCTCTGTGAATAATTTTCAACCTAGAGTCTTGGTGAAGGTAAAGAAGTCCTCGAGCAATTCCTATGATGACGTCGAGGCGCTTTTGCCAATTCAAAAGTGCACTTCTTTTCCTATCTGGTCCAAAGTTACACTCCTTATAGTTTGACAAATGTAATCTGAAATTCAACTTAGCTACTTATTCTTTACCTTTTTCCCTCTGAGCTAAGTCCACTCCATATTTCAAATAAATATAATCTATCATTTACAGAAACTTATACTCTTTAAATCCATGATTAAACTTATGATCATAAGTTGCACTTATATTCAGCACAAGGAAGAATGCCTTATATGCTAATTCTTATGCAATTTGAAATAAAATCGTTTTGCAGCTTAGTTTATTGGTGAGGGCATGAGGTTTGGATTCTGCCCATTTCATTTGAATAAGAGACCTAATACATAATGGTGAGATTAAGGGTAGAGGAAGTGCCAAGTTAGAGGAATCAGATTATCTACTGCCACCATCACCTCCACCTGTGCTTATCTTTTAAATAACCAAATTGATTAACTAACATGCATTCTGTCATAATTTCAGTCCCTACAAATTAATACCATATACACCTTTTTTTTTTTTTGAACGATAAAAATCTATATAGTGTATAAAAAGTTGGATAGATATTCTTCATGGCAGTCTAAGCTTAATTAGCAATTGTTATGTTTGAAATAATGCCACCTGATATGGAAAAAGAATATATCCATCTTAATTGTTAATCCATTGCCTCATCAATCCAGTCTTGGTTTTCTAAAATCCTGCATAGTTGACCTACACGGAAGACCTAAGGAGAAGTTCGAATATAAATTATGATAAACTAAATCAAATATAGCCACTAAGCCTGCGAGATGTCCATCAAACATTGCACTGTATATAGAGCATAAAGTAGTCAAATACCGAATATGAAATAGTCCAAACTTGTATTTTGCAAGTATTCGTAAACCAGCAATCGTTCCTCTCCTTCAGTGCAGCAGCCAAGAAGGCGAACAAGATTTCTGTGCTGAAGTTTGGCTATCAGCGACACCTCATTTGTGAATTCATGTATGCCCTGCACAGAACCTTTGGACAACCTCTTGACGGCAATCTTTTCTCCATCTTCCAACTGACCCTGATAATTTCTATATTTAGGTGAGTTCCACAATGCTCTTTTTTCAAAGAGTTTGTTTCTTGTGTAACTGTAGGATCAAACAGCAGTATGCCCGATAGTCAAAAAAAAAAATTACCTTGTAAACAGGGCCAAATCCACCCTCTCCAAGTTTATTATCTTCAGAAAAGTTATTGGTGGCAGTTCTTATTGTATGTATATCAAATAAAGGTAACTCTAGCTCGTTTCCTCTGCTTTCCCTGTAGTGGGTAATAATTGTTTCACCTAGCATGAACATTTAGTATAACAAGATCAATATATGAGCTTCTTGAATTCTTGCATCTCCATCCCAAATGGCTTCAAAACAAAAGGAAAATTAATGCTTGTAAATAGAACAGCAAAAATTTCATCCATAAACCATTATTTTCTCTTATGATTCTCCATCTATGTTTACATTCAGTAGATAACTTTTTTTTTTTAGCTTTTGTATTTATTATCTCGAGGAGAGAAAGCTATAGGTGTGTATCCTCTAACAAGTTTTTGGTATCCAAAAAATGCTTAAGACAAGCTGTGTGCATATTGCTTTCTAGAGCTGCTGAAGCTCTATGGCCATATTGATGGCAGATGCAAGATCTTTAGGTGTCACCTATATCTAGATAATGGTCTAGAAGTAACTCTGAGAAGAAGTTCATGTAAATAAAAAATATAAAGCATATATACTCTCAGAAACCAAAAGGAAACTCGTGGAAACTTTCAAATTCATTTTAAGCAAATATGGAAAGCAATATTGTGCAAGGAAACATATGGTATGATGTACTAGAAAAGACATATAAAAGAAATCCTTAGGACCGAACCACGTGAATACAGTGCCCCAAAAACTGCATCACCAACAGCACAATCCAATGTCTCCCCAGTGAATATGGTTCTTGTGGAGAAAATAGGGCCTCTCATATTACACTTTGCCCAAGATAGAGAATAATATGGTGGTTACTTAACACACAGCTGGCAACTGAGCTAGTTGGTATCCATCTCTTTCCAAGTGAGAGGTCTCATATTCAAACAAGGATTGTCAATTTTATTAAATGCTTTTGTCTCAAATAGATCACATTCACATTTCGAGTTCAGGTTTATTTCTTCACGTGTTGGCCCTTGTAGTTTATAACTCTACCAATCTACATTTGTTGCCCCTTGGTAGTTGGTAACTCTACCAATCAACATTTCATTCAGATATTATTTTGAAAACAAACTTGCATGGCTTGTTGGATTTTTTTTTTTTTTTAATTTATTATGTTCTGCAGGCTTGTTCTACATTGACAATCACTGCATTATTACCTCAATATTGTTTCATCATTAATCTGCTAATTAGGTACAAATTTACTTGTGTGTGTGTGTGTAATGAGGAAAGACAAGAATAGGGCCCCAATAACCCATTAGTATAAATGATATTTGCAGGCTAATAGAGGAAGAAATTACAATATATTCGATAATCTCTACTGAACCACGGCATGACCGTCAGCTTTCTTTCCAGTGCAGAGTGACCCAAGTTCTAATCGATCTAAGCACGGTTTCTAGGACAGACCTTGCTGAACTCTGATTGTTACCGAGTATATTCTTTAGCTCCTGATCCTTAGCACTCTGTCAACCATGAATTCCACATTGGTACCCATGTGAATGCGTACTTGTGAATGAATTAAAATAAAACTGAGCCAAGGCAGACTCTAAACATTACCGTGTTATAAGGATGGAAGAAGAGAACAAGAGAACTAGGAGCTTTCCAACATATTGATCTTTATTGCACCATTTTTTTTTATCTGTAGGGATAATTGACCAAACAATATGTTCCCAAATTGTTATTTCTTGGCCACAACTTTTTCTAGAAGGGAAACACTGAACTGAACCATGTTGTAAACACTGAACTGAACTCTTCCATTGCAATTTGAGGTGGCAATGCTTAACCTATCTAACTTGATTCAATCTGTTGTAGGTCATCTTGGATTACTTGTTTAATAAAATGGTTAGGCATGGGTCTGGATTTTTGACCTGTTAAATAATTAGGTGGGATTTGGATAGATTCTTTTGCCTATCTTATATTCAACCCAACCCGATTGCCACTCCTAATTACATTGAATTTGATATTTGCTCATATATTTTGGGTCTGAAGAGTGAAGTGGGAAAATAAAAATTTCCACTCCTTGTTTAGCTTTTCTCAGATGTCAATTCCAAGGAGGATTGTGATGAATCAAGGCATCCATAAACTAGGTCTACCGAAATCAACTAGAGAACTAAGATAGGAGTGAAATGCTTGTAAGTTGAGTAAAATAGTTTGACATGGATGAAGTGGTCATTGGCACCTTGAGTTCTTTAAAGAAAGCTATTTGGTGCACAGGACCAATACATTGCACCTCTAATGGACTCATGAACAATGTGAACTTAATTATTCTATGTATTGCATAACCTGAATGGAATCATATTACTTGTTAGCATGAGCATTGAATACCATTGTACTTCACTAGTAGGCATAAAATTATTTGATGGATTCTTAGTGCCAAATGTTGATGAGATCTGTTTTGAAAAATGTTGAAGAACTCAATGCTAATACGGGAAGTAAAATTCATTAATATTATATAATCGGCGGTATAAGTGATAGATCATGTCTGTTTGTGTAGGTGAAGGGTAAGTACCTTGCTTTTCTTTTCTGTTCTTCTGCCGCAGAAGTTGAATAAAGCACACAAATAGAAGAAACCCTGCCAGTGAAGAAATGATTACGACTATCACATTCACAAGCTTCTTTTTACCATAATTATCCCTTATCTGACCTGCACAACAAATTTTTGGAATCAGGACTTAGGGTACATTTCTTATGATATATGGAATGTCAGTTAGATATTTTGTTCTACACTAACCTATCATATAAATGTGTTTCGTGACATGTATGTTAGAACTGGTATACTAATTATATTTCCACTTTGTCATAAGATCATGTTTCTAGATTCAGCTTCCTGATGATCGCTAACTTAACTATATAACCAAGTCACATTCGCTTAGAACCATATAAAGCAAAATAAAAAGGTTATTTTAATAAAACCAACAAAATATGTTAAGAGGTCTATGATAATCTCTTCAGTCCTCTACCTCCCTTTCACTCAAAAAAGGATAATCTCTTTAGTCATCCGATGCAACCCAACAGCCATATCCAGCTCCTAAAAAGTTCCAAATGTGGTCTATATATGTACTGGTATATTCCTAACCTAATCGTGCCTTTTCCTTCCCCTTTTAAGAAATAATCGTTACCTAATTCAGAAGATGCAAGCCGAACGTATAGATTCTCCTCTCCTTCAGTGAACAGTCTAATATCTACAAGATCTCCGGTCCATGTTACACATCCGCTCCCTTCAATGATAGCATAGGCGCTGCAAGTGCAGTTCTTCAGGCACCAGTCTTTACACTCTTTGAGACTTTTGTTGCCGTGCACGGTGGCATTTGATGTATCGGGAAACTTCACTTGTTGCAGCCCAAAGAAACCATCCGATGAACAATTTAAAGCTGTCCTCCTTACACAGCCATCAAAATTGATTCTCATTTTCCAATTTTGAGGAGACTTGGGACTGAATCCCCTCAAACAATCGCAGGAAGGTGAGTAGCTTGTATTGCATACGCCATTAGCTCCACAGTTGGCATAGGTGTCGCACGGGTCTTTTGGAAACCACCAGTAAGGGTCCCATGCAAGGTTTTGTTTAGACCGCACCAAACGCTGAACCACTCCAGTCTCGTTCAGCAAGACATGACATATAATATTATTGTCCAGTACCTGGAAGGTGTAGGTGGCCTCATACTTATTGGAAGTGAGATTAAACCTGAACATGTTATTTGTTTTCGTCTCTGGAATGCCATTAAATCCACCTCCATTCCAGGGTCCGGTGCGATACATTGGGACAGATCCTCTCCACAAGACAAGCTCTGGTACTGCATCGGTATGTAACTTGTAGTAGTAGTCCCCAGGAGAAGGGTCAGAGGAACTCTTCCATGACGTGAGATACCTGTTAAGATTGGTTCTTAAATCCCACCCAAGCTTCATACCTGGTAGAAGTGTGTTACCTGGATGATCAAAGCTCTGCCACAATAATTTCTTCGTAGTTCTTTCAATCAGGACGAGATTTCCCGAGTCTTGGAGCTGTGCAACGGGATTAATTGCATTTGTTGTGCCTGTTGACCAAATAATATATCCAGTGCTGTTTAGCAGTACCAGATTTCCATCACCTGTGAGATTGAGAACCCCCGTGGAGCCATTGAGGGGAGAGATTCTATTGGCAACCCACACAACTGTTTTAACTGGAGTGCCCTTGTAACGTATACCCAGATATCGATTGTTCGAGTCGCCAGGGCTGATGAAGCCTAGTTCGAAAGTCCCACCTGATGAGATCAAGGATTGTCCATCTACAATGGATTTAGCCGGCGTCATTGTATGTCCTGCAATGGATACAGGGGAGAGATTAAAGGAAACGGCGGCTGGGTTTCCATCATTTGATTTAGAGAACGAGATGAGACTGAAAATATGACGAGTACGTCGAGTTTTCGCATGCTTTCCACTTTTCATGTAAAGATACCTCATTTTTCATGTAAATATGATATTGGAGGGTGGGTGATCTACCAAAAGATGCTTCATTTACTAAAACAGAGGAGTTCATTCGCTTTACTGATGTCGAGGCATTTTGCTTAAAGAAACCTGATCTCGAGGCACGATCGAAGTTTCTAAGACAGTAAGACTCCAATGCTGCTTGGAAAGTCCTCGAGGAATCACCGAATGGGTCCAGTTCCTCAGCCTATGTTCTCACATAAAATGGCCTGTGAAGCACGGCTCGGTTGCTGAGACTCTGGACTCAAGAAAGACTCCCAAGTCTTTATTGCTATTTTTCTCGTAAAAGGTAAATTTGAATTATGCGTGTATATTTTTGTCACGTCTCCGATCCGAAATTTTGAATCGAAGGTCATGGCAACCGCCGCATACTCATAGAAAACTCTTTCCATAAGCATGCAAGGCATCTTATCATACTATCCTAAAACAACAGCGAAATAATTAGTCAATAATTTAAATCTAAAATATAACGACCTAAATTTTTTTTTTCTTTAATATCTCAATAAATTCAATAACGATTCAAAGGCTTTGCATCAAATTTAATAAGCCTTTCAACCTAAAATAAAAGTACGAAGATTCTGCTTCTGATCACTCTTCCATTCATATCTTGTATCATCTTAATTCTTCAACATCTGTAAAAATAGTAAAATAAGAGGTAATGAGCTAGACAGCCCGGTAAGCAATGATCACTTCTTAACAGATTTCATCAGGCATATAAGTAAATAATCATTTATAGAAAATAAGCATATAGAGTTCATCAATTCAAAATCAATTTCAATTATGCAATATAATTCATGCCAAATTCATTTCTTTTCCGAAAATTCAAGTTTCTTTCAAGATTTCAATTTCTTTTGTTCTTCAATTTCTTTTCGTTAACCATGAGCTATGACCACATTTTTCCTGTGGCAGGGTCATAATACCGCGTATCTGCTTGCGGTAGGCTGCGAATCATCTGGCAGCCATGTCCTTTGGAACCGCTGGTCTCGCTGGCGGTTTGTCGCTGGTCTCTCTGGCGACATGTCGCTGGTCTCGCTGGTGACATAAACCCTCAGGACAATCAATTGCCAACGTATATGCCCCCATTGGCAGGGTCCTTTACATAGTCAGGTTGTCAATTCTTATTGTTTCTTATATCATAATTCTTCATAAATCATGTTTCATATTCTAATTTCGATAATAAAACATATAATCATGTAGTATCGAAATCAATCAATATAATGCATCATGAAATCAATATATTCAATCATGCTTCATCATAACATTTCAAATAAGATATTTTCATAACAAAATACCATTCATCCAATTCATGCATCGTTTCACAAATCATGTCAGAAGAATACATTATAATTTGCCGATAAATCTAGAAAAAGTGAAACATTACTTACCTCGAACGCATTCCAATAAATCCACATAATTCTATAAATTTTCTTCCAAAAATTCTATTCGTAGATCATATCGCGATATCCCATGATCAAACATCCACAATCCTATACAGAATCAATTTCAATAATTAGAAAGAATACGAATACCATATTTCAACGGTTTAGATTGGGTCCGATCATCTAATTTCATCTAATCAAAATCTAATTAGGACCTAAATGATCCAAAGTTTGACTGTCAGATCAAATCGGATTCGAAGTGATAGGATCGAGGTTTCTTCATCGATTTCATAAAATCAAGTAGAGAGAGAAAATCAGAGGAGAAAAAATTTATGAGGTACAATTCGAATTGATCAGGTGACACAATCCAACATTACGATTGATCCAATATCTCAATTGGTGAAATCAACATGATCAAATCAAATCATGGCTAGATCGGAATCATGGATGATCAAATCTAAAGATTCATGATCTGATTAAGGTGGGTGCCAGTACGCTGTCTGACAATCATGGATCAGGGTTCTTCATTAAAATCAGATCAGACTTATTAAAAGAAATTTCTTCATTCACTAACCCTTTTTTTTTTAGAGAGAGAATCAATCAAGAGAGAGAATATTTTAGAGAGAAAAAATTCTAGAGAGAGAAAATTCTAGAGAGAGAAAACTCATCTTGAATTCTTCAGACAATATGATTCAACAATTTCTGATCGATCAGATCAAATCATGCTAAAATTATCATGTGAATAATTCAATAAGATCATGAGAAATAAAATCTAAAAATACCTGATCTGATCAAAATGGATGTCGGTATATCGTCCGACGATCACAGATCAAAAATTCATTACGAGAATCATTTAAATTCATCATCATTCTTCTTAAAATTCTAAAAATCTTAGGAGAGAGAAATAATCTAGAGAGAGGATTTTAGAGAGAGAAAGTAGAGAGAGAAAGTTCAATTCTAGAGAGAGAAAATACTAATTCAAGCTGAAGAGAGAGAGGGAAGAGAGAGAAACTCTCTTTCTCATATTTTATTATTTATATTATTATTTATTAATTAATTTAATAATTTTTCTTTTCTTTTCTTTTCTTTTTCTTCTTTTCTTTTTTTTTCTTTTTCTTCACAGAAGAGAGAGGAGAGAAAATCCTATTTATTATTATTATATTATTATTATTTTATTTTTTTCTTTCTTTTCTCTTTTTTTTTTTCTTTTCTTTTTTTCTTTTTCTTTTTCTTCTTTTTCTTTTCTTTTTCTTTTCTTTTCCTTCTTCTTTTCTTTTTCTTTTTCTTTTCCTTCTTCTTCTTCTTCTTCTTTTCTTCTTCTCCCGTGGACTTGTTTTGGGCTGAAACAGGGGACCCTGAGGTCCCCTCGTTGGGTGGCCGGCCAGCGGCATGGTCGGTATGAGACGGCCCTCGGCAGGAGGAGAGGCGATCCGCGGTAAGAGGAGGCCAAACCCGGTGGTCGACGGTGACCACCGACGACGGAAAAATGGCAAAAGAGAATATTCTTCCGCAACAAAATCCGGCGACTCCGGTTGCCGGCGAGCGTGCACATCGGCACGGAAAGGAAGGGGGAGGAGAGAGGAAGGGGAGGAAGCTTACCTCCGACGCCGGCGAGGCTTTTCCGGCGAGAAATTGGATAGCACAAGGACGGGTCTCCGCGGGATTTTTCCGGCAATTGTCGCCGTTTTGCCCCAGGATTTCTCGATGAGAGGAGAGGAGGGTTCTCCTCCTTAAATAGAACCAAAGGAGAGGAGTTTGACTCCTCTCCGGTGAGGTTTCCGACTCCGATTAGGAGCCGGTCGGGAGAAGAAGACTCCCTGTGGGAGTCTTCATCAATTTTTTTTTTTTTTGTTTGGGCTGCTGGGCTATCACATTCTTCCCCTCTAAAAGAAATTTCGTCCTCGAAATTTTTTCTTGCCTGAGTCTTCATAGTTTCTTACTTGAATCTCATCCACAAATATTCTAATTCTTGATATAAATTCATTCTTAAATCATTTCATCAGAAAAAATCAGTACATCAAATATCTATCTGAAACGGAACCTTCATTTTCTTATTTATCAAGATCACCATCTCAAAGATTTTCAATGTTTCAAGATTTCAAAATTATGATCTTATTTCCTGTAAAAAATTAATGTTCAATATCTCATGACTCAAATTAAAATCAAATCTATCTCTTGTAGGTAGAAGAAAATCAATGTCTCTATTTTTGCATAAGAACTTTATTCATCATCATTCATTCATTTATTTATTTATTTCAAAATATTAACCATCCTTAATTTTAACCCATCATAAGATAGGAAAATATACTTCCATGAATCATATGATGACATCTCAATCAATCAAAATTTTAAAATATTTTCTCTTATTCATACTTTCAAAGGTTGAAGATTTCAATCTCATTCTCGAACTTTTGATATTTTATTTCTTGATACAACTTCATCATTAAGTCATTTCATAAAGATCAATATCACCATTGTTGATTAAATCAATATCACTATTTCTAGTCATCGAAATTTTCTTACTCAAACCCTCAAATTCTTAAATATTCTAATTCTTGAAGCTAATTTTATCATTAAGTCATTCCATAATAAAAATCAATAACTCAAAAATTGATCTAAATCAAAACTATATTTTTCTTATAATCAAAATCAATGTCTCTATTCTAAGTAAGTATATCAATTTTCTTTATCTAAACATTAGCAACTCTTAATTAATCGATTCATTATCAAATTAAATTATAAATAACTCCAATCCATCTTTTGTAAAACAATCATCAATATCAATAGATAACCTCAATCTTTTCCATTCAGTCAGAGAAATAATAATGATCAAAAGAGTTCAAACTTCAAATTTCATTATACCCTGGAGATAAATATTTGAGTATAATAATCTAAGATCAAAATCATCATTCGATAAACAATCTCAAGTTCTTCCTAATAAATAGAGAATTATAAAATTTAATTCTGGGATAGAGAAAATTTATCTCTAAATATTCTAAATCTAAAATCAAAAATCAATGGTCCACTCATCCTAGAATTAGAATGCTAATTATTTTTGTAGCATAGTAGGTGGAAACTCTACTTTTAAAAATTACATTAGGATATCTAAAATAATTTAAAATTTTAAAATATTATTCTTTCTAATATCCATAAATTTCTTGTATCAAACTATATCATTTATTATAATTCTTTAACTCAAAGAATCAACATTCCTGACTTACTCAAAGTAATCAAGATTACCATGCTTCCGCTGCGCACTCTGATCTAACAATCAAAATTTCTTAGCTTCACCAAAAAAATTTTGATCAAATTATTTTTTTACCTTATCAATAGAAAAGATCTAAATTTTTAAATTTCAATTGAAATCAAAGATTAACTTTCGATTCTCATTCATACCTTTACTGGTGTACAATAATCTTGATTAACCCTTGAGTCCAATATCATATTTAAACCATCATATAGATTTACTATAATCAATATGAATCAAATCTCAATTCTCATATCAATTCAATTCGATAATTTTCAAACAAAAAATCTTTATAAGTCAAATCAACAAGAAAATTCTTCGATGCTCCATCAAATTTGGACATAATCTGAATATATATGAATTTCAAATCATTATTATTATTTTTTTTTTCTAAAATTTCTATCATCAGAATCTTCAATATCTATCAAATATCCTTTCATAACAATCATACAAGCTTCAAAAATCAAATCTCCATTTAATAGTAGATTCAATTAAGGACCCCATTAACAAAAGCAAAGGAACTCCATATCAATTCCTAAATCTAATTTTTTTTTAAATTATAAAATTTACATGGATCCCTTAATCTGAAATAAATATAAATAAGATCTTTTATCTTAATCTAAAGATATCAATTTTTTCATTAACAGCCTCAACAATAATATCAGAAAATCTCTTGATCAACTTAGATACGAAATCTTTAAATTGAAATTTCATACACATCATATAGTCTCCAAAAGACATAATAAGATCCATTATCTAGATCTAAGGATGATGATTAAAGATTCTAGTACGATGAATATTCTACAACCTCAAAATCAATTTCATCAATAAAAAAATAGGCTTCTTTGCAATATCCTCAAATATGTATTCATCATAATATACCACTTTATATATAATTCACATACCAAATTCAATTTCGATAAATATTCCAATCAAGCATCATAAAAGATTTTTCTTAGCCCATTCTGGAATAATATTTTATTATCAAATCTTTATCTTGCCAATAATAGTCAATCTCTCAACTAGAAGTAATATCATAATATTATTCTCACATCGAATTTGAACTTACGATTCACTTGAATAACCAATGATCAAATTAATAACCATAATGCACAATACAATTTTATATCAATCCTTTTGTGATTACTTTCGATCAAGATCTAACTAATCATATCATGATCAATAGATCATCCATCATATTTCAAATTCTATATGTTATAATTTATTGTGATCCTTTCATACATAATCTCAATGTTTAATCAAAATTTATAAATATTTCTCCCACTACAATCATCAAAGATTTACACTATAATGTCCCTGGTGTCTATCCACTTATACCCATTCTATATCTGATTCTATATTTCATAATTCATTCACTTATGCTCTGATACCATATTAATTGTCACGCCTCCGACCCGAGATTTTGAATCGAGGGTCATGGCAACCGCCGCATACTCATAGAAAACTCTTCCCATAAGCATGCAAGGCATCTTATCATACTATCCTAAAACAACAGCGAAATAATTAGTCAATAATTTAAATCTAAAATATAACGGCCTAAAATTTTTTTTTCTTTAATATCTCAATAAATTCAATAATGATTCAAAGGCTTTGCATCAAATTCAATAAGCCTTTCAGCCTAAAATAAAAGTATGAAGATTCTGCTTCTGATCACTCTTCCATTCATATCTTGTATCATCTTAATTTTTCAACATCTGTAAAAATAGTAAAATAAGAGGTAATGAGCTAGACAACCCAGTAAGCAATGATCACTTCTCAACAGATTTCATCAGGCATATAAGTAAATAATCGTTTATAGAAAATAAGCATATAGAGTTCATCAATTCAAAATCAATTTCAATTATGCAATATAATTCATGCCAAATTCATTTCTTTTCCGAAAATTCAAGTTTCTTTCGAGATTTCAATTTCTTTTGTTCTTCAATTTCTTTTCGTCAACCATGAGCTATGACCACATTTTTTCTGTGGCAGGGTCATAATACCGCGTATCTGCTTGCGGTAGGCTGTGAATCATCTGGCAACCATGTCCTTTGGAACCGCTGGTCTCGCTGGCGGTTTGTCGCTGGTCTCTCTGGCGACATGTCGCTGGTCTCGCTGGCGACATAAACCCTCAGGACAATCAATTGCCAACGTATATGCCCCCATTGACAGGGTCCTTTACATAGTCAGGTTGTCAATTCTTATTGTTTCTTATATCATAATTCTTCATAAATCATGTTTCATATTCTAATTTCGATAATAAAACATATAATCATGTAGTATCGAAATCAATCAATATAATGCATCATGAAATCAATATATTCAATCATGCTTCATCATAACATTTCAAATAAGATATTTTCATAACAAAATATCATTCATCCAATTCATGCATCGTTTCACAAATCATGTCAGAAGAATACATTATAATTTGCCGATAAATCTAGAAAAAGTGAAACATTACTTACCTCGAACGCATTCCAATAAATCCACATAATTCTATAAATTTTCTTCCAAAAATTCTATTCATTGATCATATCGCGATATCCCATGATCAAACATCCACAATCCTATACAGAATCAATTTCAATAATTAGAAAGAATACGAATACCATATTTCAATGGTTTAGATTGGGTCCGATCATCTAATTTTATCTAATCAAAATCTAATTAGGACCTAAATGATCCAAAGTTTGACTGTCAGATCAAATCGGATTCGAAGTGATAGGATCGAGGTTTCTTCATCGATTTCATAAAATCAAGTAGAGAGAGAAAATCAGAGGAGAAAAAATTTATGAGGTACAATTCGAATTGATCAGGTGACACAATCCAACATTACGATTGATCCAATATCTCAATTGATGAAATCAACATGATCAAATCAAATCATGGCTAGATCGGAATCATGGATGATCAAATCTAAAGATTCATGATCTGATTAAGGTGGGTGCCAGTACACTGTTTGACAATCATAGATCAGGGTTCTTCATTAAAATCAGATCAGACTTATTAAAAGAAATTTCTTCATTCACTAACCCTTTTTTTTTAGAGAGAGAATCAATCAAGAGAGAGAATATTTTAGAGAGAGAAAATTCTAGAGAGAGAAAACTCATCTTGAATTCTTCAGATAATATGATTCAACAATTTCTGATCGATCAGATCAAATCATGCTAAAATTATCATGTGAATAATTCAATAAGATCATGAGAAATAAAATCTAAAAATACCTGATCTGATCAAAGTGGATGTCGGTATATCGTCCGACGATCACAGATCAAAAATCCATTACGAGAATCATTTAAATTCATCATCATTCTTCTCAAAATTCTAAAAATCTTAGGAGAGAGAAATAATCTAGAGAGAGGATTCTAGAGAGAGAAAGTAGAGAGAGAAAGTCCAATTCTAGAGAGAGAAAATACTAATTCAAGCTGAAGAGAGAGAGGGAAGAGAGAGAAACTCTCTTTCTCATATTTTATTATTTATATCATTATTTATTAATTAATTTAATAATTTTTCTTTTCTTTTCTTTTTTCTTTTCTTTTTCTTCTTTTTTTTTTCTTTTTCTTCATGGAAGAGAGAGGAGAGAAAATCCTATTTATTATTATTATATTATTATTATTTTATTTTTCTTCTTTCTTTTTCTCTTTTTTTTTTTCCTTTTCTTTTTTTCTTTTTCTTTTTCTTTTTCTTCTTTTTCTTTTCTTTTTCTTTTCTTTTCCTTCTTCTTTTCTTTTTCTTTTTCTTTTCCTTCTTCTTCTTCTTCTTTTCTTCTTCTCCCGTGGACTTGTTTTGGGCTGAAACAGGGACCCTGAGGTCCCCTCATTGGGTGGCCGGCCGGCGGCGTGGTCGGCGTGAGACGGCCCTCGGTAGGAGGAGAGGCGATCCGCGGTAAGAGGAGGCCAAACCCGGTGGTCGACGGTGACCACCGACGACGGAAAAACGGCAAAAGAGAATATTCTTCCGCAACAAAATCCGGTGACTCCGGTCGCCGGCGAGCGTGCACATCGGCACGGGAAGGAAGGGGGAGGAGAGAGGAAGGGGAGGAAGCTTACCTCCGACGCCGACGAGACTTTTCCGGCGAGAAATTGGATGGCACAAGGATGGGTCTCCGCGGGATTTTTCCGGCAATTGTCGCCGTTTTGCCCCGGGATTTCTCGATGAGAGGAGAGAGGAGGGTTCTCCTCCTTAAATAGAACCAAAGGAGAGGAGTTTGACTCCTCTCCGGTGAGGTTTCCGACTCCGATTAGGAGCCGGTCGGGAGAAGAAGACTCCCTGTGGGAGTCTTCATCAATTTTTTTTTTTTTTTGTTTGGGCTGCTGGGCTATCACAGTTTTCTTGCGTATTACCTGTATCCGACGCAACCACTTACAAGCTATAAATCTGAAATCTTTACCAGATGTTTGAGTATGATTACGGATGTCCCATACCCCTTCTTATATTTCTTACCTAATTTAATGAGACATGTTTCTAATTGACAATAAGGATTTTTTTCACCAAGACTTGATACTTCATTCAACAATAGCTGAGGAATAAGGGTCCTATAACAGATTAACATCACAGTTAAATAATTATGATTGTATTTTGGATTTTGTTATAATTGTTTCTTTTTTGGATTATGTTATTTTTATAACGGCTAATTGTCACGCCCCGAACCCAACACCCGGGTCGGATACGTGATGGCCGCACACTCCTTAGAGCAAGCCCTAAAGAATATGCAAGGCCAAATTAAATCATTACAATCTCATCAACCATAATATTTAATTTCAATAATAATTCATAAAACTTGCATAATTACAATTAATATTTCTTCAATCCTCTGATCAGGTATCAATGGTACTCTATCTATGCATCCGCTCACTCACAAATCCATACCATAGCCAACCATGGACATCTTGTAACTCTGAGAAGAAAAAGAAAATGAAGGGGTGTGAGCTTTACAGCCCAGTAAGAATTCCCATATCCCACCAATATAATAATATAATCTGAAAATAATGATAGACAATAACACGTAAAAGTCGATGTTCACTGTCCAGAATACTGCAAATATTTATAGATTATCTGTTTATCAAAAGAGATGCATCATCATATGTTAAATAAGTGAAACAATTTTATTCAACGATTGTTTCATGTCTTATCTTTTTATTTTCTTTTATTATCACATCATCTGTAATCCTTTTCTTTTTCGCTTTAGCTTTAGCTTTGGCTTTGGCTTTGGACTACCAGGATCATGCGACGATCTTTTATTCGGATCGATTTCTGTGATCTTCCTCGGATCGAAATATTCATGATCTTTCTCGGATCAAAGTGGCCATGATCTTTCTCGGATCAAATTATTCATGATCTTTCTCGGATCAGATTCTTCATAATCTTTCTCGGATCATATTCTTCCACACATAAGCCTGTGGGGGCTGTCCCAGGCATAAGCTCCTGGCAAGCTATTCCACATGACAAGGCCAGTCCAAACCATAATTCTCTTTCTTTTCATATTCATGAAATTATGATATTTAACTTCATTAATCAATTCATCTTTTGCAGTGAAATAAATATGTCATACACATAATCATGCCATCAATCGCTGATACATTTGTATTGATATAGCATACTCATGCTCAATATCACATAAATAAATAACAATATCTCGGATATAACAAATTCATCGATCTCAAATCCAACGATGCAAAACCAATGAGATAAAACCAATGATAAAATAACATATATAATGATGATCATGTACAGAGATTCTTACCTTTACCGGTGACTGATCCAAGCACAGAAATCAATGTTCTTCTTTGATTTATAAATTTCTCTAATAAGATATTCCACTCGATATCTTATGCAGACAATCGTATCTCTTCATGATCCTGATCAAATATAAAAATCATATATAGAGAAAATTACCGATAATCGATCCTAATAACACAGATCGAGGACCTCTCTTAGGATTAATCAAAATTAGGATTTATCTAATTATCTAGATCCTCCACTGATCCATAAGACTTCTAGAGAGAGAAAATCCATGAAGAGAGAGAAAATTCTAGAAAGAGAAAGTAGAGAGAGAAAGTGGAGAGAGAATCTTCGTATTCTTTCGATGAGGCAATCATGATCGAGATCATCAAAGGTCCTATCAAGGTGACTCAATATGAACCAAGTGTTACAAATTTCGAATAGGATCAGACTGGGATCAGATCTACCGCATGAATTTTGGAGCAACCTCAGATCATCTTATTTTTATTTCAAATTTATCCTAGGGTCTGTGATGTAATCAGAGAGAGAGTAGAAAGATTCTAGAGAGATAAAATTCACAAAAAGAGAGAAAGATCTAGAGAGAGAAGAAATAGAGAGAGAATCTAGAGAGAAAAAATATAGAGAGAGAAGGTAGAGAGAGGAGAGAGAGAAAATACTAGTTCAGGCTGAAGAGAGAGAGGAAAGAGAGAGAAACTCTCTTTCTCATGTTTTATTATTTATATCATTATTTATTAATTAATTTAATGATTTTTTTTTTCTTTTCTTTTCTCTCTCTCTCTTTTTTTTTTTCTTCACGGAAGAGAGAGGAGAAAATCTTATTTATTATTATTATTTTTCTTCTTTCTTTTTTTTTTTTCCTTTTCCTTTTTCTTTTTCTTTTCTTTTTTTTCTTTTTCTTTTCTTTTCCTTCTTTTCTTTTTCTTTTTCTTTTCCTTCTTCTTCTTCTTCTTCTTTTCTTCTTCTCCCGTGGACTTATTTTGGGCTGAAACAGGGGAGGAAATAGAGGGTGGCTCGGGCTCCGACGACTTGGCCGGAGATCCGGCAACGACGGCCGACAACCGAGAGCAAGGAATCGCCGGCGGCAAGACTTGACCGGCGGGAGAAGAGGTTTCTAAAAAAAAAAATAGGGGACCATCCCTTTTTTTCTTGAATTTCTCCGGTCATTGGCCGATCACCGGCGGCCATGACCTTCGAAAAACATAGGCAGAGAGGTGGGGGTCCAAACCTAGAGGTGCGGCACCATGGATAGCGGCGCTGGTGGCCGGAAAAGGGAGGGAAGAGTCCGGCCGAAACAGAGCAAAAACAGGGTCATCTTATTCATGGATTTTCCGGCGATCCTGACGGCCGGCGAGGGTGCACGAAGCTGTGGAAAAGAGAGGAAAGAAGAGAGGAAGGGGAAGACGGGTTTACCTCCGACTCCGGTGAGGTCTCCGGCGAGTATTTGAGATGAACACGATGAGGACATCCGCGACTTCAACGGAACAATTCGAGAAAAATAAAAGAAAAATCCGGTGCTCGTCGTGACCAACCTTAGAGGGAAGGAGAGGGGGTTTTATAGGGTGTAGGGGAGGTCGAATCCACCTCGGATTCAACCTCTCCACCGATGATTTGGGTGGAAGAAAACTCCCAACGGGAGTCTTCTTCATTCCTTTTTTTTTTTTTTTTTTTAAGGCTTTGGGCTTTTTGGGCCGGGGTGTTACATTCTTCTCTCCTTCAAATAATTTCATCCTCGAAATTAAGTTATGTTATTGAGATATATTTCAAAGTATACATTCTTCATATCATTCTCAAGCTTACAATGATATCTTATATATTATTTATTTCTCATGATCTTGTTATAACAAAAATTATTTGAAATCTCAAACTCATCCCTTCTTATTGATTTCTCAACTTTTTCGAAGAACCGTAATATTTTAGACTTGTATTAATATACCACCGTTATTTATCTAATACATTTCACTCAAAATTCATAATTATCTCAGACTACCCTTGATAGAAAATAAATAAAGATCAAACATCGGGCATTCTTCACAATCATCGATTTCTTTCTTCTCTTTTATATCTATCATGTTCCTCATGATCATAATCTAAGTTTAAATATCACTAAAGTCATAATTTCAAATAATTATAATCTTAAGCTTAAATACCACTTAAATCATATTTTCTAGTGATCATAACCTAAACTCTAATATCATTTTATCATACCTTTAATGATCATAATCTTAAACTCGGATATTATCAATCATACTCTATTGATTATAATCCCAAAGTTTTGATATCACTTATATGACAATCCCTAGTGACCTTAAATTTGGGCTCTAGTACTGTTCTGTCATATCCTAATCACTTGTATCATTATCTTCAAATAAACGTAACCTAACCTCTAAGCTCAGATGCCACTCCGACAGATCCTACTGATCTTACATAAAGTTTTAATATCTCTTCATAATCTCTAGTGATCTTAAACCTAAGCTTTGATATTATTCTATCACATCCTAATCATTTATATCGTAATCTCCAATGATCATAACCTAAGCTCTGATATTACTCTGTAATATTCTAATCACTTATATCGTAATCCCTAATGATCATATCCTAAGCTCTGATACCATTCTGTCACGCCCCGAACCCAACACCAGGGTCGGATACGTGATGGCCGCACACTCCTTAGAGTAAGCCCTAAAGAATATGCAAGGCCAAATTAAATCATTACAATCTCATCAACCATAATATTTAATTTCAATAATAATTCATAAAACTTGCATAATTACAATTAATATTTCTTCAATCCTCTGATCAGGTATCAATGGTACTCTATCTATGCATCCGCTGACTCACAAATCTATACCATAGCCAACCATGGACATCTTGTAACTCTGAGAAGACAAAAAAAATGAAGGGGTGTGAGCTTTACAGCCCAGTAAGAATTCCCATATCCCACTAATATAATAATATAATCTGAAAATAATGATAGGCAATAACACGTAAAAGTCGATGTTCACTGTCCAGAATACTGCAAACATTTATAGATTATCTGTTTATCAAAAGAGATGCATCATCATATGTTAAATAAGTGAAACAATTTTATTCAACGATTGTTTCATGTCTTATCTTTTCATTTTCTTTTATTATCACATCATCTGTAATCCTTTTCTTTTTCGCTTTAGCTTTAGCTTTGGCTTTGGCTTTGGACTACCAGGATCATGCGACGATCTTTTATTCGGATCGATTTCTGTGATCTTCCTCGGATCGAAATATTCATGATCTTTCTCGGATCAAAGTGGCCATGATCTTTCTCGGATCAAATCATTCATGATCTTTCTCGGATCAGATTCTTCATGATCTTTCTCGGATCATATTCTTCCACACATAAGCCTGTGGGGGCTGTCCCAGGCATAAGCTCCTGGCAAGCTATTCCACATGACAAGGCCAGTCCAAACCATAATTCTCTTTCTTTTCATATTCATGAAATTATGATATTTAACTTCATTAATCAATTCATCTTTTGCAGTGAAATAAATATGTCATACACATAATCATGCCATCAATCGCTGATACATTTGTATTGATATAGCATACTCATGCTCAATATCACATAAATAAATAACAATATCTCAGATATAACAAATTCATCGATCTCAAATCCAACGATGCAAAACTAATGAGATAAAACCAATGATAAAATAACATATATAATGATGATCATGTACAGGGATTCTTACCTTTACCGGTGACTGATCCAAGCACAGAAATCAATGTTTTTCTTTGATTTATAAATTTCTCTAATAAGATATTCCACTCGATATCTTATGCAGATAATCGTATCTCTTCATGATCCTGATCAAATATAAAAATCATATATAGAGAAAATTATCGATAATCGATCCTAATAACACAGATCGAGGACCTCTCTTAGGATTAATCAAAATTAGGATTTATCTAATTATCTAGATCCTCCACTGATCCATAAGACTTCTAGAGAGAGAAAATTCATGAAGAGAGAGAAAATTCTAGAGAGAGAAAGTAGAGAGAGAAAGTGGAGAGAGAATCTTCGTATTCTTTCGATGAGGCAATCATGATCGAGATCATCAAAGGTCCTATCAAGGTGACTCAATATGAACCAAGTGTTACAAATTTCGAATAGGATCAGACTGGGATCATATCTATCGCACGAATTTCGGAGCAACCTCAGATCATCTTATTTTTATTTCAAATTTATCCTAGGGTCTGTGATGTAATCAGAGAGAGAGTAGAAAGATTCTAGAGAGATAAAATTCACAAAAAGAGAGAAAGATCTAGAGAGAGAAGAAATAGAGAGAGAATCTAGAGAGAGAAAATATAGAGAGAGAAGGTAGAGAGAGGAGAGAGAGAAAATACTAGTTCAGGCTGAAGAGAGAGAGGAAAGAGAGAGAAACTCTCTTTCTCATGTTTTATTATTTATATCATTATTTATTAATTAATTTAATGATTTTTCTTTTTTTTTCTTTTCTCTCTCTCTCTTTTTTTTTCTTCACGGAAGAGAGAGGAGAAAATCTTATTTATTATTATTATTTTTCTTCTTTCTTTTCCTTTTTTTTTTCCTTTTTCTTTTTCTTTTTCTTTTCTTTTTTTTCTTTTTCTTTTCTTTTCCTTCTTCTTTTCTTTTTCTTTTTCTTTTCCTTCTTCTTCTTCTTCTTCTTTTCTTCTTCTTCCGTGGACTTATTTTGGGCTGAAACAGGGGAGGAAATAGAGGGTGGCTCGGGCTCCGACGACTTGGCCGGAGATCCGGCAACGACGGCCGACAACCGAGAGCAAGGAATCGCCGGCGGCAAGACTTGACCGGCGGGAGAAGAGGTTTCTAAAAAAAAAAACAGGGGACCGTCCCTTTTTTTCTTGAATTTCTCCG